>NW_027636081.1:63826-95957 GCF_903797595.1 Erithacus rubecula | reverse complement strand
TGTCACTGCACTGCCAGGGAAGTCTGCATACAGGGAAAAATACAGTCACAAAACCTATTGGGAAATTGATATTATACAGGAAAAATTCAAATTCCGGTACTTTCCTTCATTAATGAATTTATATACTAGCTCTTCTCCTAAAAATGTAGTTAAATAGTGTACACTTTCCATAGCAGTACAATTCTTCATGCATTCACAGCTGGCAGAGCTCTCATACAACTTGTTTTTCTCTTAAGTGTAAGGAAGGGCTTCGTTCAAATGAACTGTGCTGCTTCCTCTGAAAGATACAAAATCAGTGAAATAATAGGTGCAAAGTCATAGGTTCTTTAAGGCAGGCAACTCCTATCTAATATAAGGATTGTTTACATTTAGCTTCATGTGCACTTAAAATTACAGTCATACAATTTTCTTATGTTTGTGAAAATAATTTTAGTGCTCCCAGAAACTGCAGAGTCAAATAAAGCTGAATTGGGATACAAACGTGTTGCTCACCATAAAAATGGCCAAACCAAGAACAGCTGCCAGTGATACTTTTCCTACGGTGCTGTTTGGCCCAGGTGTGGATAAAACCAGCATCTGCCCTGCTCAGATCATTCTGGCCCGTTGATCCGAGCCTGTCCCAGAGTGTCACGAACAAGGACATGGAAGTTCAGCAGCCCGTGCTCAGTGCCGTGTGCTCCTCTCAGGGCTCCAAGAGCTCCTCCAGGGACGGGATAAACCCCTGGCAGTGGGACCAGCTCCTGCTGTGCCAGCCAGGCAGCCTTGGATGGTGCTGGGGCAGCAGCCCATGCAGGGCTCGCTCAGTGTCAGCCCCAGGCACTGTGGGCAGTGCTGAATTCTCAGCAAAGCTCTGCTCAGGCTTTGGAGAAGTGCAGGTGATCTGTTGGATTGATCCCTGCAATCCCCAAATTCAGAGTCTATGGGACAGTCAGGCTGGGTGAGTGAGAGTGATGTTCCCATTTGTCCTGTGGCCTTTTTGGGAATGCTGCCAAGGAGCCTGATGTCTCTTCTGGCCACCTGGAGGCATCTGCACATGCCAGGGAACTGTCAGTGGGGCAGGGTTAATCACGGGTTGTAGACTACTGCAAACAGGGTGGTGTCAAAACATCCCTGTGCTAATTCCTCTGTGCTAATGCCTGTGCCCCATAGGAAGAGTCCAACATCTGTGAAAAGCTCCTGCACATTCACAGCAGCCTCAGTAACTGTGTTTGTACAAGCATTCCAGAAAAGTGTGTTTGTAATTTCTCAGCCAGTCTGAAAAGTATTCCAAGGGTTTCTGCAAGCAATTGATTGATCAATCAATCAATATTTTTAAGGTTTAAAGAAAAGAAATTAGAGTAAGAATTTGAAACAGTTACATTATGACATCTTACATACATCCCAAATGAATTTCTGCATTAGAATTTTTGAGGAGACAAACTCCTCACGAAATAGGATAGCTGTATTTTCTCTATAGACAAACACAAGTAAGGTTACAACACAATCAATAATTCATGTTTTCTTTGCAAGTTACATTAAACACAGCCTAAAAACATATGTGATAGGAAATAATTGTAAGTGGAGTTCTTAAGTTACAAACTGCAGCAAATGCCTGTTGTACCTGTCTATGCAGCTCTCTTACCTCATGACTCATTCTGCAAGCTTCAATAAACAGCTGAATGCTCTCAGGAGCTCCAAATTGTTCCTCTTAGCATCCTCAATGGATGGGCAAAAGTAGCATTAAACAATATAATAGAATTCTCAGAATTACTAGGTTGAAAGAGACCTTCAAGATCATCAAGTCAAATGCCCGAAGACCCCAACTAGACCATGGCACCAAGTGCCACATCCTGTCTCTTTTTCTAACCACATCCAGGGATGGTGACTCCACCACCTCCCTGGGCAGACCATTCCAGTAGTTTATCACTCTTTCCATGAAAAACCTTTTTCCTAATATCCAGCCTATATCTTCCCTGGCACAGCTTAAGACTGTGTCCTCTTGTTCTGCTGCCTGGTAAAAGAGACCAAACCCACCTGACTACAAAAACCTTTCAGGGAGTTGTAAAGAGTGATAAGGTCACCCCTGAGTCTCCTTTTCTCCAGGCTAAACAACCCCAGCTCCCTCAGCCGTTCCTCACAGGGCTTGTGCTCCAAGCCCCTCATCAGCCTTATTGCCTCCTCCAGACACGCTCAAGCATCTCAACATCCTCCCTAAACTGAGGGGCCCAGAACTGGAGAACATGATTTTAGACAGTGCTCTTTGGGCTGGTATGGTCAAGAACTGCTTTCCTCAGGAACTAATGGATAATCCCTCTCTAAGACTCACGAACTGCAGGATGAGTAAAGCCTGAATGGACAAACTTGCATTTCACGTGTTACATGGTAATTCTTACATACATGTTGAATAAAGCAGGGAAAGGATACCAGAGAAACATCCTCTCCTGACATGGTCTATGATCTGCAGGTAAGAAAAAAAGTCAGTTTTCAAAGAGAAAAAGAATGTTTGCATTGAGAAATTCCCTAGATCTGCCTGAGAATGTTGCACTTCAGAACAGGCAATGAAGCAAGATATCGATCAAAAAGAAACTTAGCTTAGAGTTGAGAATAAAAACACAGAAACACATATGACAACTACTAACCCATTTTATACACTCAATGGCTATGACTCAGTAACTTCTAATTCAACTTGTACAAGTTTTCATGCATTTTTTCACATTTATTTTTAAGTAGTTCTGCACAAATAATGTAAGAAAAAGCATGACGCATAGTTAATACTGTCTAAAGAGTGTTGTTAAATACAGGCAGAATCAAATTGTGTCAAACCATGTCAAGCATTTTCTGAGGCAATCTGACTTATCTGCAGATAAGTCTCTGACTGGAAGGAAGAGTAGAAAAACCAGAACAAATGTAAAAAGACAGGACTGATATAGCAGAACAAGTGGCATGTGGAAGAGAGAGCACAGCTGGTCAAGATATTCTGGCCTTGGTACAGACCATGGAACAAGAAACCACAGCTATGAAGATCTTCATGTGCAGCTATCAGGATTTTGAAAATGTGTGGTTTTGTAAGGCTGCCAAGTAATGGAAACAATAGGCTGATTCTGTAACTGGGGAGATGTTGGTGCGGAGAAAGATTACGGAACAGCAAAAAAACACCAAGACACTCTCTTGCTTGGTGCAGGAAAAGAGCAAGAAAGAGCAATTTATTGAAAGAAACCATTGCCTTAAATAAGACAGTTTGTTGAAAACAAAATACAGATAAATCATTGATCAGAGAAGAAGACACCTCTCCTCCCTGACTTTCTCATGGACCTTACAGGTATTTATCTCTGTTATGATTCCTTGTCTTATGTTTACAAATGAGAAAAAGTCTCCAGCCTGGGAAAAATCCTGGCTGGAGCTGGGAAAGTTTCATGGCCAGAGAAAAATACTTAAAACTTGAGAAAAAAGACCTAGCTAAAATGTGCCTGGGTCTTCAGCAGTGTCCACAATTCCCCCTTTTAGTTTTATAAAGGAAAGAATGAGAAGTGTTTGTAATCCTCCACAGGGCCCTTTGTCAAAGGAGAACAAACACCACTCCTCAGGAGATTTGTGGATACCTGAAGTGCCTAGGGAAATCTTCACACCTGGTGCTTTTAACAAGCTTAATTCTAAAACTTAATTATAATTACAATAACAAAACCCACCACCATTCAATAAGATTATCAAACAGTGAAAAATTCACCACTAATTATTCCAATACAACAATGAAAACTCTATCAACTGTTCCAACATGAACAGATGAATGTCCATTCTCTGCTTGAAGAGGGATCATCTAGTCAGTGTTTTCATCTGGTTGGAGTTTGGTGAGCTGGTCAGCATGTGAAAGCTGAGCTGTGATCACACTCTGCCCCTGGTGCAGGTCAGGGCAGACACCTTGATGGTCAGTAGCAAAGACCCAGGCATGTCTCATCTGGAGCCTGAAATGAGGCAAAGGTGATTCACAATAACTGGATTGGTTAGATCTTTTCTTTCTCTTTTTCCAATCTTGCTGTCCTACAATAGGAACAGTATCAGGCACAGGCACAGGAAAAGCCCGAGCCTCTCTCATTTGGGTATCATAATTGCACGTTTTCAGCTCTTCTATTTCTGCCCCAGCGCTCCCTCCTCCCATGCCCACTGCAGAAATGAAACCAGCCCCCGCTGTTCCCCCCTTTGAAGTGAGGACAAAGCCATCGCTGCTGTCAGCACAGGGTGGGAGCTGCGAAGCAGCTGGAAATGCCGATGGGAGGGGTCCGTTCGTGACCGGACAGGCGGGCAGATCTCCTCTGGCTGACGAGAGCAGCTCTGGGGTCGGCAGCGCTTCCGGGTGAACGAACGAGGAAGCTGAGAGAAGAAAAGAGGGCGGCCCTGCCTCTGCCTTGGCGGGCAGGTCGGTCTCCAGCATCGGAGAGGAGGGAGGCGCCGGCACCACCTCCTTCTCGGGGGTGGCTGGTGCCGACGGCTCCTCTCAGCAGGCGGGTCACGGTCAGTCGCTACCTGACCCGCAGCAGCGACGGCGGCCGGACAGGGCTCGGTCCCCTCTGCCACAGGCGGGAGCGGGGCCCGATCCCGCCGCGCTCCCGAACAAAGCGGCGGCGTTCACCGCGGGGAGCCGCGCATCCGCCAGCGGCGGCAGCGGAACGGGATCGGCCAGAGGCGCCCGAGGGGGCTTTTTGGGGGGCAACTCCGGCTTCGGGAAGTTTTCAGAATCGCAGACAAACTCGTCTTCGTTCTGCTCTGAGCCCGCCCCGCTTCACCCAGAGCCCCTCTCACTCTCCTCGCCCGTGTCCATTAATCTCTGATTAATGGTCTCCCGGGCGTGCACCAGAGGGGAAAGTGGGACATCTCCTCCCCGAAGGGCTTTAGACAATCGGTCTCCCAACTCTCCCCAAGCCTCCCAAGAAAAATCCATTTCTTGGTCCTGGCGTGGGGGAGGAGGGGGGGCGGGGGAACGGAAACAGTACCTTTCTCTACGGAGAGAAAAACAGTTCGGCGCTGCTCGCAGCTGTGCAGGCTCCCGGCACGCTGATGGGGCCGCACGGCTCCGCGCTGCTCTGCTCGGCTCCGCACCGCGGGACTCGGGGCCGCTGCCGCTCCGAAACGAGTCAATAGCCCCTGAGCTACAAGCTCATATTACCTCTCTCGGTGGGAGAGGAGAAAAGCCGACGATTTCTGCGGGTTTCCCGTCCTGCCGTAGTCAGGCGGGTCTCCGCGATGTCCCAGATGGCTCTCGACTCCGGCCGCGATCCCGGCTCTGGTCCTGGCCCCAGGTTCGCAGCCCTGGTTTTCTGGGTTTCAGTCTGCTCGGTGCAGCTCTGGCTACAAACCCCAGCACGGCCCGCACCCCGGTTAGGACAGGCCTCCAGGGTCCGTCCCGGTTTTTGCAGGCTGTCAGCTCCGAGTTTTCCCGGTGCTGTTGGTCGGTCAGAGATCGCTGAGGGCGATCCCGATCCACTCGAGTAACAATCTCTCGGTGGGACCTCCATATGTTGCCGTGGAGAAAGATACGGAGCAGTGAAAAAACAGCAACAAGACACTCTCTTGCTTGGTGCAGGAAAGAGCAATTTATTGAAAGAAACCACTGCCTTAAATAAGACAATTCATGCAAAACAAAATACAGACAGATCATTGATCAGAGGAGACACCTCTCCTCCCTGGCTTTCTCAGGGACCTTGCAAGTGTTTCTCTGTTATGGTTCTTTCTCTTGTGTTTACAATAAAGAAGAAACCTCTAGCCTGGGAAAAATCCTGGCTAGAGGCTGAAAACGTCTCATGGCCTAAGAAAAATTCTTAGAACTTGAGAAAAAGGCCTAGCTAAAATGTGCCCAGGCCATCAGCAGTGTCCACAACCAGGACTGACACCGGCTGTGGGGATTGGTTGTGGCTTTAGATCTTCCCAGAGCAGAGCAGCTGCTGGCTGCTGTAAAGTTGTTTCTTGTCAAGGCACGTCAGGCTCCAAAGGCAAAGAGCCCAAGGCTCTCCAGTCCCTGTTCAATCTCTCTGCCATAAAGTCCCGATGGAAGCAGGAGCAGCTCTCTGCTGCAAGAGGTCGAAGCTGCGGCTGGTGCAGAGTCTCCAGAGGCAGATGCTCCCTGGCCTTTCTTCTTCTGTTCTTTTCTTCTTCATCTTCCTCCTCTTCTTCTCTCACATGCTGGTAGTGGTGATGATGGTAGTGGTGATGATGATGGTGGTGGCAGAAGAGAGAGCGATGAGAGAGGAGGAGAGAGAGCTCTGGTTCCAACACACGGATTTTTATTGACAAATTACCCAATGAACCAAAATCATGAACATGACGAATTTCTCCTAAACTTATTAGAATTCCCTAATACTTAAGTTTACATATAACTTGTGCATATGGCCTGTTTTATGTGAAGAATGTATAAAATATTCCTACACTAATTTTATTTTATCTAGAAGTAAGTTTTTCTTGTCTCAATACAGCCACTATTTTATGGGAGATTGTATGGCTTTTGTTTTTTATGGTATTTAAAACATATCTCTATGTACTTCACACTAAGATTTATACTTCTACTTCAAATCTATGCTACTTAATATTTCTAATTCCTTATACTAAAACTTAGAATTCTGCTTAATATCTGTGTGGTTGTCTGTATTTTAATTTCTCAAAATATTTTAAATTTAATTCTTGCATACTGTTCTCTCTCGGAGGGAGTCAGAGAGGCTTCTCTGTTCAACTCTCCAACAACCAGGAATAGGGACAGGGACTGGGAGTGGGGACTGGGAAAGGGACATTGGAATGCGAATGAAAACAGGAACAGGGAATGGTAATATGGGAACAGAACAGGAAATATGGAAATAGAAATTGGACAGAAAATATGGGATGGGGATTTAAAATATGGGACAGGGAAGAGACATGGGGATAGGGCAACAGGATTGGGAATGGGAATATGGGAAGGGGACTGGAAATATAGAAATGGAAACATGGGAATGGGACTGGGATCAGGAATACTACAAGGGGAACAGGACTGGGAAGATGGGACTGGGAATATGTGAATGGTAACCAGGCAGAGCATACAGGACAGGGAATGATACCGGGAATGGGATCTGAACTGGGACGGGGGCAGGAGTGGTGTGAGACAGGAATGAGCTGTGGGCAAGAGTAGTGACAGTGGGGAGAGGAGGATCCTGGACAGGGGACAGCGGGAGCCGGGTCAGGGGGAAACGGGGAGGGTGTCAGGGCAGGGGGTCCTTGATCAGCTGCCCCAGAACCTCCGTCAGCATCTCCCAGTGCAGCCAGAGCCGCTGGGCCTGGGGTGACCAAAGCCCTGAGCAACCCTCAAGGAAACCTGAAGTCCCTGGAAGACAGGGTCCCCCACGTCCTCTGGAAGATCCCCCTGTGTCTGCAGGCATGTCTTAGTTCAATGTCTTCATTTTTACCCCGGTACTGGTGTCTGGGAAGGACAACAAGAAATGCAAAGAAATTCCAGGCCACAGGGAGCCAGCACGAAGCTTTTCCAGCACTTGGGGCACTCACAGGGATTCTCTCAGTGGAGACTCTGTTGGTGTCTGGTCAAGGTACATCTCCTGGAGAAGCTCTTCCCACACTCAGGACACTCGTAGGGTCTCTCCCCGGTGTGGATGCGCCGGTGCATGATGAGGTTGGAGTTTGTCTTGAATCCCTTCCCACAGTCGTGGCAGGAGAAGGGCCTCTCATCCCAGTGAGTGCGATAGTGCTTCAGAAGGCTGGAGCTGCTCTCAAACCTCTTTCTGCATTTATCACACTCGTAGGGCCTCTCCCCAGTGTGAATGAGTCTGTGGCTGACAAGGTTTGAGTTTTGATTAAAGCTCTTTCCACAGTCGGGGCAGCAGTAGGGCCTCTCTCCTGTGTGAATACGATAGTGCCGGACAAGATGGAAGCTCCTCTGAAACCTCTTCCTGCATTTATCACATTCGTAGGGCCTCTCCCCAGTGTGGATCCTCTGGTGAAGAATCAGGCTTGAGCTCTGCCTGAATCTCTTCCCACACTCCCCACACTCATAGGGCCGTTCCCCTGTGTGTATTCTCCGGTGTCTGATAAGGCTGGATCTCCACTTGAAGCCCTTCCCACATTCCGAGCACTTGTGGGGCTTCTCCCCATGGTGAAGCTGCTCATGCAGCCGCAGCTCCGAGCTCCGGCCGCCTCCCTGGCCCGGGCTGGCTCTTTCCTGCTGGGATCCCCGGGCTGTGCGTTTGCAGCCCCTCCTGCTGCGGGATCTGCGGGGCTTTTCCTCCCCGTTGCATTCCTGCCCCGTGGAGCCGCTGCAAACGGCCTCTTGCCCGAGGCTGTGCCGCGGGGATTTGTCCTCCCTGCTGTCCGTGCTCAGCTCCTTGTCTGGGGGAGGAAGGACAAGGACAGGATGGGATTTGCCTCCATGCCAGAGGGAAGGGCAAGGAGATCCCACCAGGGCTGTGCTGCAGCCGGGGCCGTGCTGGGCTGGGAGATGGAGCAGGACACAGGGGGAAAGGGGCACTGACTTCCTCCTCACCTGCCTGCAGCTCCCGGGACATCGACCTCGTCCTCATGGCCTCCTCCTCAATGCAGCCAAGGTTTGGGAAATCCTGGTTTGGGGGGGGAAATAAGAGCTGAGCACGCAGGGTTTGATGGTGGCGCTGCCCAAGGGCAGCTGGAGCAGTCAGCGCCCCTTTCAGCCTCGGGGGCCCGGAGCCCGCTCAGCACCAACCTCCCGCACCCCTCCAGGCTGCCGGGGGTCCCCCGGATCCGGGATCGCCCCTCTGCGCTCTCCCCGCTCCGGGGCTCCCGCCTTCCCCCCCGGCTCTGCCGGGGATCCCCAGAGCCGATATCGCCCCGTCCCCGCCGATACCGGGCGATCCCACATGGGAGCAGCCAAGATCCCGCCAGGGCCATTTCCAGCTCGGCTTTAGGCCCTGCAAGATCCAAACATCACCTGAACGGCAAAATAAAACCCTCCCGGAGCCCCCCATGATGGATTTGGGGCGAGCTCCCTCTTCCCGCTCACCTGAGGGATTTTGGGGGGCGATGGTGCCGCAGACGCGGCAGCTGAGACCGCAGAGACCAGGCGGGAGAAGCGCGTGGTTCCAAATCGCTCCTCCTCTTCCTGCCGCTCCTCCCGTGTCCCTCCTCTTCCTCCCGCTGCTTCTCTTCCGTCTCTTCCTGCTCGTCCTCTTCCTCCCACACCTCCTCCGCTCCCAGCGGTCTCCCAGTGCAGCCAGAGCCGCTGGAACTGGGGTGCCCAACGCCCTGAGCAACCCCCAGGTCCCTCCCAGGACCCCTCAAATCCCTGGAACCGAGCGTCCCCCGCATCCCCTGGAAGATCCCCCCGTGTGCCCAAGCAGGTCGGTATTTAACATCTCTATTTTTACCCTGGTTTTGGGTGTTTGGGAAGGACAAAGAGAAATGCAGAGAAAATCCAGGCCACGGGGAGGATGTGGAGCCCCCAGCCAGGTGTCTTCCCAACACGGATCAGCAGCACCAGGGCTCAGGGGGGCTCTGCCCACCGGGGGTCCCTGGGGATCATCCAGCGCGGATCCTGCCATGGGGATGGAGCTGCAGCAGGGCACTGTCTTGGTTTGACAGACAGGTGTCTGCTGAGGAGCTCTGGAGCTTCTCTTGAAATGGAAAATGTAAACTCCCTCCCTCTAAATTAATATGACTTGGAAATTGAGGAGCTGCCTGGCAAAGATATGGGATTTAGAATAGCAGTTTTTCACTGGGAAAATGAAAATAAAAGTATAGTAATATAAAGACCAAGAAACTGGCAGGGTCAGAATGCAGCCTATAACCCTGTTGCTCAGGGTGTTGGTTACAGTCTGAATAATGGTACCTATAGTTTTCTTGGAGGGACAGATGTGGTTTTGTTGGAGCAATTATTTTGGAGAAGGGCGTAGTTTCTTTTTTATCATCTAGTGGCCTGGTCTTCTTCTGGGAATTTTGTGAGAAAGGTTGCTCTGATGTTTCAAATTTCAGATTTTATTTAGGTAGGAAATCCTTGGCTTTTCTCCTTGAGTGGGGCATCACCCATAAGGTATAACTCCTTGTGGGGAGGAGTTGTGAGGGATGGGTCATGGAAGAGATAAGGAGCCCTGCTCCACCTGGTTTCAGCAGATGGTGATAGAATGTATACTTCTGCTTGCATCTTGCATTGCAACTTAAGACATGATCTACTCCTTATTCTATTACCATTTGCATCCTACCTGAATTAATACCTTCTTTCAACTCTGCTATGTATTTTTATTCACAGTGAAACTTTACACACAGTTCTCACTTGAGATTAGGTTTTTCTGTGGTTCTCAATGGTTTTCTTTATCTTTCTGCATTACCTACTAAGTATAACTAGGTTTTGAGCAAAAACAGTTGTACAGATTGGTTTGCTTTTGCTTGAGGTGGGCCTAATCTAAACAGTCTTAAAATACCTTTTATGTGTACTACAGGAACTTTATCCCCATCCACTGTGTGCAAGGCTTCAGACTGGGCAGGACTTGCTTGAGTGATGGACTCTCAGGTGTTGACTATTTAGGTGGCTTTTGTTAAGTTCATTTCTCAATTTTTGGATGTTTCTCTGCCAAGTGCCTTTAGGGTCATTTTAAGTAGTCTGTTGTACAGTTCAACTTTTCTGGCAGCTGGTGTGTGATAAGGAATATGATCTATTTATTCAATATCCTGGTTTTTGGCTGAGGTGTTTGTAAGGCTGTTCTTGAAATGGGTCCTGTTGTCTGAGGATTCTCTCAGGGGTGCTGTGTCTTTATAGGACTTGCTTTTTTGGGCTTCAGATGGTGTTTTGAGCAGTAGTGTGAGGTACAGGGTGGGTTTCTAATGATCTAGTGGTGGCTTCTACAATTGTGATCACGTAGCACTTGCCTTGGGGGGTTTGAGGCAGTGTGATGTAGTTCATTTGCTGGGCTTCTTTATACTTATATTTGGAATACTGCCCCCCATATTAGAGAGGCCTTATTGGCTTGCCTTGCTTGATTTTAGCACATGTCTTACAGTTATGGAAAACTTGAGAAATGCAATTTATAGTTAAATCTGCTTTTCAGTTTTATGCCTACTTATAGGTGGCATTTTTGCCTTGATAGCTTGAGGCAGTGTGGGCCTATTGAGTTAGGAGCAAGTCTCCCTTATGTTGCTAATTTAAATTTATTGGTGACATCTCTATTTTTGCAGCTTGATCTACTTGCTCCTTCTTTTAGTGTTCTTTATTAGCCTGACTTTTTGGGATGTGGCCCTCTACATGATGGAATTTACATAGAGTTTGTCTGCTGACAATATTTTTGCACTCATCAGCAGCCTCAATTGGTTTTCCTTTATATGCTAACTGGCCTTTTTCTTCCAAGAGCCTTGGTCACTATTTATGCTTCAGTATAAAGGTAGAGCTTTGGCCAGTTCTCTCTTTCAGCAGTGTCCAGGGCCAGCTGAATGGCTTTGAGTTCAGCAAGTGCTCTTGATTCACCTTCTCCTTCAGTAGCTTGTGTGACTCGTCGTGTGGGGCTCCCTGTGGCCACTTTCCAGTTCTGGTTCATCTCAACCATGAGACACAAACTGTCAGTGACAAGAGCACAGCGTGTTTCTTGTGCTGATAGTTGGTTGTATGGTGGAGCTTTTTAGCCTGGGTTACTTGTTTCTGATCCTTTTTGTTAGTTAGACTAAAGTTTTTGTCTTGTGGCCAGTTTTAATTGTTTTTAAAGTTTCAGGGTGATTTGTGTTTCTAATCTGGCCGTGCTGTGTGATGAGAGCAATCCATGGGCTCCATGTGGTGTGGATGGCGTGGTGGGTAGAGGAGCCTTTTCTTTAAACATCCACCCCAGCACCAGGAGTCAGGGTGCCAGGAAGAGTTGTGCTTTTGTGACAATTTCTTTTGAGGTGGCTTGAACTTTCCTATAATAGGTAGATAAGATTTTGTTAGGTTTTTGGGTTTTTTTTTTTTTTTTTTTTTTTTGTGAGTGTATTATGCTTTAGACTTGCTGTAACTTTGGCTACAGAATTCTGGTGCTCGGTCTCGAGTCTCCCCAGGCACCTTCTGCTAAAGGCTCCAGGACAAGCCATTGTTTTTGGCTGCAGAGTAAAGCACATTTCTCACCTCTGGTCCCATCCTGACTGGGCCAAGGGCACTGCATGAGCGATTTTCTGCTTGTTCTGGGTGAAGGTTTGTTGCTGTTCAGGGCCACAGCTGGAATTGTTCTTCTTAGGGTGACCAGGTAGAGAGGGCTCACAATGTGGCTGCACTCAGGAATGCATTCTCTAAAAGCCTATGGCCCCTAGGAAAGCTTGTGTTTCCTTCTTGCTGGTGGGTGGAGACACTGTGATGATCTCATTGATCATTTCAGTGGGTATCTAGCTCTGTCCATCTTGCCACTCTACTCCCAGGAGCTGGATCTCTCAGGCAGGTCCCTTGACTTGGCTCTTCTCCATGGCAAAACCTCCTACCAGCAGAATCTGGATGATCCTCTCTCCTTTCTCAAATACTTTTATTGCCGTGTTCCTCCAAACAATGATGTTATTGATGTATTGCAGATGTTTTGGAGTTTTACCCTTTTCCAGTGCAGCCTGGATCAGCCCGTGGCAGATGGTGGGGCTGTGTTTCCACCCCTGGGGCAGTCGGTTCCAGGTGTGCTGCACGTCCCCCCAGGTGAAAGCAAACTGAGGCCTGCACTCTGCTGCCAAAGGAATGGAGAAAAATGCATTGGCAATGTCAATGGAGCCACTTTGCTGCCTTGGGCTCCAGCTCCTCCTGGAGATCCAGCGTGTTCGGCACGGCAGCGCTCAGCACTGGAGAATCAATGACTGGGAGAGAGAGGGGGTCTACTGACTGCTGATCAGAATCCAAATTTACTCTCAGCTACATGTGCTTATATACCATTTTTAGGAAAGCTTGTAATTTCTTACCACATTGGTTGGGTTAAACATCACACAAACAAGCTTACACATTTTGCAACATTTCTATTTGATTCATTCTTCTTTCCTGTCACCAGTCTTGATCCAATCTTCATGGAGTCTTCAAAGCTCTGTTTGCTTTTGCCAAGGCATCTTGGTTATCAAGCTGCTTACGCTAATTAAATCCACACGACTCTGTCTTAGCTCCCACAGTGGAGTCACTTCATTCAAGACACAATAGCCTACAGTCAATTTGTATTGTCTGTCAGACTTGCCCTCAGGCAAACTGAAGCTGTTGTAGGGTGCGTGGGTTTTACTGAGCACCCTTTGTCTTTCTAGCCAAAATTTTATGGATGGGGATAATGGCATCCTGATTCATCTGGTACTGCTGGCTGTGTGCTGTTGAGGTGTGTCACGATCCACCCAACCCAAGCAGCAGTCGTGACTGGTTCTTTTATGGATCTCACAATGCAAAAGACACAGCAGGGGACAAAACCAGTTTACTTTTGCAGAAATGTACTTTGTTTACTGCCAACCAAAATGTGATAGTGGGACAGAGAGAGAGAGAGAGAGAGAGAAAGGGGGGTCGGGATTATAGCTACCAAGACGGGCAGACGAATCCTCGTGGAGCAGCCAATAGATGTCTGTTGCCGTCTGGGGAGATCTCAGGAGTCTCCTCTGAGAAAGTCACTTTTATAGTCTATTCCCAAAGTGAGTGGCTTCTGGCCAAAAGGTGGGAATATTTATGGACTATTTTATGTGGAGATGGTTACCCTGAGGAACAGGTGGAAACAGGATGCTTCAAGGCACACCAAACCATCTTTGTTGTTATGAACACACGCAGGGCAGCCCATACCGGACCAGTCCATTGTTCTTCCATCTGTGGGAGCTTTGTTGAGTCAGCGCCCCATGACTAGTTGTCATGAGAAACCAGTCCTGGTGGGCATCACCTGCGGAACAGTCACTTGGCGTTCCTCCCATCCCTGGCCAGCGCAGGCCTCAGGCGAGGGTCGTTGGGCAGAAACAGATGAGAGGCTCAGACGGACTCTCACAGCTGTGCAGGTACTCCAAGTAACCCAAAAAAGCCTGAAAACCTCCTCAACATTTCAATTAAATGGACAAAGATGGAATAAATTTGAATAAGTATGAAATATTTAGGGCTATATTTTATTTACACTTAAACAATGGAGGGTTGAAAAGGTGCATTGTGTTTTAAGACCTGTCAAAACGAAGGAACCCTCGAAAAAATCCCCCAAATCCTTTTAAGAATCCCTCGAAAACAAGTAAAGTTGAGTAGAAGCATACTAAAGATGAATAAATACAAACAAGTTAAAATTAAGGTATAATTTTGAAATGGAGAGGTATAAAATGGGGCTTGGGGTGTTAAAATGCCTCAAGCTGTTGAAGAAGCTTTTTTTGTTTTGTTTTGAGGGTTTTTTTGGTTTTTTTTGTTTTGTTTTGTTTGGCTTTTTTGTTTTGTTTTGTTTTGTTTTCCAGCTGTTTTGGTGACAAAGGGACCCCCCACAAATACGGTGGGATCTTCAAAGCCCACCTCCCTCCTGGACAGGAGAAGAAAAAAACCATTGGCCTTTGCTGAGGTGGGGTGGGTACCCAATAATCAGAGCAGGCCCCGAAATCAGC
Organism: Erithacus rubecula; assembly: GCF_903797595.1. Taxonomy (NCBI): domain Eukaryota; kingdom Metazoa; phylum Chordata; class Aves; order Passeriformes; family Muscicapidae; genus Erithacus; species Erithacus rubecula. The sequence continues at coordinate 81,467 of NW_027636081.1, read as the reverse complement.
CCCCCAGTTCCCTCCCCACCTCTAAAGACACAGAAAACCTTGATCCCTAGCCCTCCCATATTCTCCCCCATTCCAAATTGCCCCTTTCCCCAAGATGCCCTGAAGCTCCCCAGCCACTGTAACCCCCACAAAGCTCCTCCAGAAGCCGCCCTGGACGTCCTGAGACCCCTTCCCCCCTCCAAATGCATGGAGCCAGTCATGCACCAGTGCAGCCGCATGGCTGAGGGGCTGCGGGGGCCATTTCAGGGGTGCAGCTCCTCCCAGCCTCCCCTGAAGGGGCTGAAGCCCTGCAGGCTCTTGGTCAGGACACCCTTACCAGCTCCCACCTGAAGGCCACCAGGTGTCCCCTCAGGCCATGGCCGTGTGTGAGTACCAGTGGCAGTGGCATGGGGGAGGGAGGGGAGAAGAACCTTTTGGCTTCAGCAAAACATCTCCTCATCTCTCACAGTCCTATGAAGTCTTTGTTCTTCTACACAAAGTTCAGGAGTTTAGCATGAACCTGCCTGAGGAGCAGTCCATGTCAATTAGTAAAGTTTGCAGAAAATATAAATTGATTTAGCTAGTTGTAATGATCATGCATCCTGTGTTTTACAGAGGGTACACACTAAGTGGGGCATGGATAGGCAGATCGGGATGTCCCGACTACCTTCCAAATACCTCAGCCAACGGGGAAGTGAATGAGAAGAAAATGCGGCCGGGAAATGAGGAGAAATGAAGGCTACTTGCTCCAACTAATTGAGAGAGATCCCACTGGACACACGCCTCATGGACTCTCTCCCTTTGTTCGAATCAAGGGACTCCACTGCCTCCTTTATGGTCATGAACCTCTAGCGATGTGAATTTTATGCTCTGGGGGATGGGGGGCACTGGAGCTCCTCTACCTGGGGAGGGGAAAGAATAAACCAGTATAAACCAGTCCAGACTGGGGCAGCTGGGGAAATTTCAGAGTCACGAGGGGGCAGTGGAAGCGAGGCAGGGGAGGGGGGGAGTGATTGGCAAGGAGGGGCAGGGAGAAGTTCCCACCTCGGCCGCTCCCCCCTCAGGGATTGACTGTGGGGGGGGCGGCTCCCGCCCAAACCACGGGTGGGGAAAACTCCGCTCAGGGATTGGCTGGACGGGATGGGGGCAGGCAGGAGCAGTTCCGCCTCAGCCAAACTCCCCTCAGGGATTGACTGGGCAGGACGGGGGCGGGCAGGAGCAGTTCCTCAACATTTCAATTAAACGGACAAAGATGGAATAAATTTGAATAAGTGTGAAATATTTAAGGCTATATTTTAGTTACATTTAAACAATGGGGGGTTGAAAAGGTGCATTGTGTGTTAAGACCTGGCAAAACCAAGAAACCCCCGAAAAAATCCCCCAAATCCTTTTAAGAATCCCTTGAAAATAAGTAAAATGGAGTAGAAGCATAATAAAGATGAATAAATACAAACAAGTTAAAATTAAGGTATAATTTTGAAATTCAGAGGTATAAAATGGGGCTTGGGGTGTTAAAATGCCTCAAGAAAGCACCAAAATCCCCAAGCACCAAATTCCCCTCATAGCTGGGCTGGCTGTCCCACAGTTCAAGTAAAGAGTCCTCCAGTAGGTCAGGGGAGCAGCAGCCCTCTTGCTGAGGCACAGAAATGGGTCAGTGCCACAAATGTGTGCTTTTGAAATCAGAGTAGGGTTCCTCCATGTTGCCAGAACTCTAATAGAGCTGTGGTGGCTGAGGGATGTACATGGGAAGGGTTTTTCTGCCATGAACTGGACTTGTTGACCATCTGAGCTCTGTTCAGGGGCAGTCTGGGAGCCTGTTCCTTTCCCTTCCCCAAGGGCAGAGTGTTGGTGAGGGCTGGAGTTGGAGGCTGTGTGTGCCCGACAGCTGGTACCGTGGGGCTGCGGATGCTGCTGCCAGCGTGGGCTTGTCTGAGCTGGGCCTTGTGCCTCTTCCAGGTGTCCCTGCTGCAGTCACAGCTGGCCTGGGACTGGCAATACCAGCAGAACTACACTGAGAGCTGCTCAAAAACCAGGCAAGAGCTGTCAGACCTTCACCAGGAGCTCTCCTGCTCCTTTGCAGCTCTGCTTAAGGAGCCCAGGGCTGCTCTTGTGGAACAGACTTGAAGCTGCATTGATCTCTGAACTGATGTCACTTGGCAGTGACAGCCTTGGCCCATCAGTCTCTGCAGAGACAGGCCCTGGAGAAGGCAGGTGCAGCTCTTCTCTTCTACGGAGGATTTGTGCCCTGCCAGTTCCTGTCAACTGGGACACAGAAGTCCTCCATAGGACACAGAAGAGTGCTATTGAAGATCAGGGCAAAAAATACTTACTAAAGCTTTTCCAAGCAGACCTATCTGTTTCTTGAAGGTCTGTTCCTAGCAAGGAATCTTTGATGTAATCAGCAAGAATTTTCTTCTGCCTAGAAGATCTAGATATATTGCCAAACACAGTGCAGAGAAAAAATTGCACTTGTGACGGAGTCATTTTTGATCTATTTTATAAGCCTTAAACACTGCAGCTCTTGGCATTTCTCTGCAGGAATTTCAAAAGCCCCCGAAACACCATTTTTCCTCCTCATGTGACTGTTCTAAACACAAGGCTTTCTTTTCCATGAATATTTGTAAGCACCAAGAATCTTTATGGGCTTTTTCTTACATCTCCCCCATGTCAGGGAAGACAGGAGAATTCCTGTAACTCAGCAACTAAGTGTATCCCTAAAGAGGATGTGGTTCTTGAGAATGCTGAGCTTTAAAATAGATGCTGTCTGGACCAGCAACTTGTAACTCATGTTCTGAGCCAGGGCCCTGCCTGGCAGGACTGTGGGAACACGGAGGAGGCAGGGCAGGTGCCAGAGCCAGCAGGGAGCTGGGACTGGGGAGAGCCAGGGAGAGCCATTCCACCAGTCCCTGGAATGATGGGCTTCGGATCCTGGCAACCGTCAACAGGCCATGGAATGTTTGGAATGTTGGGGGTTGGACCCTGGCAACCGTCAACAGGCCATGGAATGTTTGGAATGTTGGGGGTTGGACCCTGGCAACAATTGACAGCTCCTGGCTCATTGGGGTTTGGACCCTGGAGCTGTCAACAGCTCATGAGCGTTGGGGCTCAGACCTTGCCAAGGGCAACGGCACCTTCTTGAGTGCTATTGACCTTGAAAAGAACAACAACATCTGGCAATTGGGGCCACACCCTGGAAAGGCCAAGGGCCTTTGGAGATTGGGGTTTATACCCTGCAAAGGCCAAGGGCCTTTGGGCACTGGGGTTTAGACCCTGCAAAAGTCAGCGACCTGTGGACACTGGGATTTGGTGACTGTTGGTGCCAAAGGAGCAGATGGACAGCCGGCGGGTGAGTGAAAAAGCCACTGCTCTCATTGTGCCAGACCCAGCAGGGACCTGGCTGGGCTGGGCGTGTGCCTCAGGGGAACTGGTTCCCTTTGGGAATAGCAAGGGATTAACAGTTGGCTGTTCCAGAGCTTTGGTGCTTGCTGTGGGGACAGGCCTGGGAGGGAATGGGGGGCTCCTGGCCACATCTCCCGCTCCATCCTTGTTCCACTGGAGTCCGTAGGCACAAACAAGGGAGCAGCTTTTCATTGCCTTCCCTTCAGCCCAATTTACAGCACAGCCTCAGTTCTTCCCAGAGGCAAGAATGGGTTTCTCCCTGACATCTCCAAGATGATCCGCAGAGGCCCAGAGGAGGCCATGGGATTAATAGGAAGATGCTCCAAGGGCTGGAGCATCAGCGCAAGGGAAAAGGATGCAAGAGTTGCTGTTGTTCAGCCTGGGGAAGGTTCCAGGGTGACCTTAGAACCCCTTTCCAATGCCTGAGGGGGCTGCAAGAGAGTTGGAGAGAGACTTAAGCCAGGGGCCAGTAGAGACAGAACAAGGGACAGTGACTTCCTACTGAGACATGGCAGAGAGAGATGGGATATTGGGAGAGAATTCTGCCCTGTGAGGGTGCTGAGGCCCTGGCACAGGTTGTCATGAGAAGCTGTGGCCGCCCCTGGATCCCTGGAGTGTTCAAGGCCAAATTGGACTGGGTTCTGGGCAGCTCCCCTTCTGGTGTTCTTAAAAGTGATGAGACACCTTCCAGCATGTTTGTTTGTGCTGCTGTCAAACTACTGAGCTGGAAATATTCCAAAGGAGGGGAGGGAGAGCTCAGCTGGAATTGCTATGCTTTGGGACAGGCTGGGAAGCACTTAGAGGCACTGCCTCAGGAGCAGCCATGCAGTCTGAGTGTGCTCTGCCCTGTGCTCTTGCAGGGAGATCGAGAACTTTCTCACTGGGGACATTTCTCCAGATCCCCTCAGGTGAGTAAACAGTGCAGGATGTTGGTTACAGTCTGAATAATGGTACCTGTAGTTTTCTTGGAGTGACAGATGTGGTTTTGTTTAAGCAATGGTTTTGGAGAAGGGTGTAGTTACTTTTTTAACATCTAGTGGTGATGAAGATAGGCCTGGTCTTCTTCTGGGAATTTAATGGGAAAGGTTGCTCTGATGTTTCAAATTTCAGATTTTATTTAGGTAGGAAATCCATGGCTTTTCTCCTTGGCTGGGGCATCTCCCATAAGGTATAACTCCTTGTGGGGAGGAGTTGTGAGGGATGGGTCATGGAAGAGATAAGGAGCAGTGCTCCACCTGGTTTCAGCAGATGGGGATAGAATGTATACTTCTACTTGCATCTTGCATTGCAACTTAACACATTATCTACACCTTATTCTATTACCATCTGCATCCTACCTTAATTAATACCTTCTTTCAACTCTGCTACATATTTTTATCCACAGTGAAACTTTACACACAGTTCTCACTTAAGATTAGGTTTTTCTGTGGTCCTCACTGGCTTTCTTTATCTTTCTGCATTACCTATTAAGTGTAACTAGGTTTTTGAGCAAAAACAATTGAACGGATTGGTTTGCCTTTTCTTGAGGTAGGCCTAATCTAAACAGTCTTCAAATACCTTTTATGTGTACTACAGGAACTTTATCCCCATCCAGTGTGTGCAAGGCTTCAGAATGGGCAGGACTTGCTTGAGTGATGGACTCTCACGTGTCGTCTATTTAGGTGGCTTTGGTTAAGTTCATTTCTCAATTTTTGGATGTTTCCCTGCCAAGTGCCTTTAGGGTAATTATAAGTACTCTGTTGTACAGTTCAACTATCCTGGCAGCTGGTGTGTGATAAGGGATATGATCTATTTATTCAATATCCTGGTTTTTGGCTGAGGTGTTTCTAAGGCTGTTCTTGAAATGGGTCCTGTTGTCTGACGATTCTCTCAGGGGTGCTGTGTCTTTATAGGACTTGCTTTTTTGGGCTTCAGACAGTGTTTTGAGTAGTAGTGTGAGGTACAGGGTGGGTTTCTAATGATCTAGTGGTGGCTTCTACAGTTGTGATTATGTAGCACTTGCCTTGGGGGGTTTGAGGCAGTGTGATGTAGTTCATTTGCTGGGCTTCTTTATACTTATATTTGGAATACTGCCCCCCATATTAGAGAGGCCTTGTGAGCTTGGCTTGCTTGATTTTAGCACATGTCTTACAGTTATGGATAACTTGAGAAATGCAATTTATAGTTAAATCTGCTTTTCAGTGTTGTGCCTACTTATAGGTGTCATTTTTGCCTTGATGACAGGAGGCAGTGTGGGCCTATTGTGGTAGGAACAACTCTCCCTTATGTTGCTAATTTAAATTTATTGGTGACATCTCTATTTTTGCAGCTTGATCTACTTGCTCCTTGTTTTAGTGTTCTTTATTAGCCTGACTTTTGGGGACGTGGCCATCTACATGATGGACTTTTACAGAGAGTTTGTCTGAGTGGCAATGTTTTTCCACTCATCAGAAGCCTCAATTGGTTTTCCTTTATGTTGCTAGCTGGCCTTTTCTTACCTTTCTAGCTCACTCCACAGAGTACTGGGTAGTATTTATGATTCAGTAGAAATGTAGAGCTTTGGCCAGTTCTCTCTTTCAGCAGTGTCCAGGGCCAGCTGAATGGCTTTGAGTTCAACAAGTGCACTTGATTCACCTTCTCCTTCAGTAGCTTGTGTGACTCGTCGTGTGGGGCTCCCTGCGGCCACTTTCCACTTCTGGTTCATCTCAACCATGAGACAGAAACTGTCAGTGACAAGAGCACAGCGTGTTTCTTGTGCTGGTAGTTGGTTGTATGGTGGAGCTTTTTAGCCTGGGTTACTTGTTTCTGCTCCTTTTTGTTTGTGAGATTAAAGTTTTTATCTGGTGTCCAGTTGGAACTTTGGGTCTAGAATTGTAGTGCTCGGCCTCAAGTCTCCCCAGGCACTTTCTGCTAAAGGCTCCAGGACAAGCCATTGTTCTTGGCTGCAGAGCAAAGCACATTCCTCACCTCTGGTCCTGTCCTGACTGAGCCAAGGGCACTCCATGAGCGATTTTCTGCTTGGTCTGGGTGAAGGTTTGTTGCTGTTCAGGGCCACAGCTGGAATTGTTCTTCTTAGGGTGACCAGGTAGAGAGGGCTCACAATGTGGCTGCACTCAGGAATGCATTCTCTAAAAACCTATGGACCCTAGGAAAGCTTGTGTTTCCTTCTTGCTGGTGGGTGGAGACACTGTGATGATCTCTTTGATCATTTCAGTGGGGATCTGGCTCTGTCCATCTTGCCACTCTACTCCCAGGAACTGGATCTCTCAGGCAGGTCCCTTGACTTTGCTCTTCTCGATGGTGAAACCTCCTTCCAGCAGAATCTGGATGATCCTCTCTCCTTTCTCAAATACTTTTATTGCCGTGTTCCTCCAAACAATGATGTTATTGATGTATTGCAGGTGTTTTGGAGCTTTACCCTTTTCCAGTGCAGCCTGGATCAGCCCGTGGCAGATGGTGGGGCTGTGTTTCCACCCCTGGGGCAGTCGGTTCCAGGTGTGCTGCACGTCCCCCCAGGTGAAAGCAAACTGAGGCCTGCACTCTGCTGCCAAAGGAATGGAGAAAAATGCATTGGCAATGTCAATGGAGCCACTTTGCTGCCTTGGGCTCCAGCTCCTCCTGGAGATCCAGCGTGTCCGGCACGGCAGCGCTCAGCACTGGAGAATCAACGACTGGGAGAGAGAGGGGGTCTACTGACTGCTGATCAGAATCCAAATTCACTCTCAGCTACATGTGCTTATATACCCTTTTTAGGAAAGCTGGTAATTTTTTACTACATTGATTGGGTTAAGCATCACACAGACAAGCTTACACATTTTGCAACATTTCTATTTGATTCATTCTTCTTTTCTGTCACCAGTCTTGATCCAATCTTCATGGAGTCTTCAAAGCTCTGTTTGCTCTTGCCAAGGCATCTTGGTTATCAAGCTGCTTATGCTGATTAAATCCACAGCACTCTGTCTTAGCTCCCACAGTGGAGTCACTTCATTAAGGGCACAATAGCCTACAGTCAATTTCTATTGTCTGTCAGACTTGTCCACAGACAAAGTGGGGCTGTTGAAGGGTGAATGGGTTTTACTGAGCAGCCTTTGACTTTCTAGGCAAAATTTTATGGGTGGGGATAATGGAATCTTGATTCATCTGATACTGCTGGCTGTGTGCTGTTGAGGTGTGTCACTATCTGCCCAACCCGAACTGGAGTCATGACTGGTTGTTTTATGGATCTCATAGCGCAAAAGACACAGCAGGGCACAAAACCAGTTTGCTTTTTCAGGAATGCACTTTATTTAGTGCCAACAAAAATGTGATAGTGGGAGAGAGAAAGAGAGAGAGAGAGAGAGAGAGAGAGAGAGAGGGGGGTCGGGATTATAGCTACCAAGACAGGCAGATGAATCCTCGTGGAGCAGCCAATGGATGTCTGTTGCCGTCTGCGGAGATCTCGGGGGTCTCCTCTGAGAAAGTCACTTTTATAGTCCTTTCCCAAAATGAGTGGCTTCTGGCCAAAATGTGGGAACTATTGTATGTGGAGCTCGTTACCCTGAGGAACAGGTGAACGTAGGACATTTCAAGGCACACCAAACCATCTTTGTTGTTATGAACACACGCAGGGCAGCCCATACCGGACCAGTCCATTGTTCTTCCATCTGTGGGAGCTTTGTTCAGTCAGCTCCCCGTGACTAGTTGTCATGAGAAACCAGTCCTGGTAGGCATCACCTGCGGAACAGTCACTTGGCGTTCCTCCCATCCCTGGCCAGCGCAGGCCTCAGGTGAGGGTCGTTGGGCAGAAACAGACGAGAGGCTCAGATGGACTCTCACAACAGGGAATATGGAAACAGCAACTGGAGAGAGAATATGGGATGGAGATACAGAAGATGGGACAGGGAACAGAAAGGGCCGATGGAGAGATTCTGTGTCAGAGGGGCTCCCAGTGCCCGTCCCTCGAGAGGCCTGGGTTGAGGAGCAGCAAGCGGAGCCGTGCAGCCCAGGGCCGCTCCGTGCCTCGTCTGCCTCCCTGCAGGGCCAAGCCCCCGTGGGACACGCGGCTTCTCCCGCCCAGGCCCTCCATGGGCAGCCGTGTGCCCCCAGGAAACGTCCCTCCCGCTCCAGGCGGGCACTGCGGGTGCTGCGGGGGCTGTTCCGCTGTCCCTGCCTGAGGCCACGGCCCGAGGAGTAGCACAGACACGGCAGTGACAGCAGCCATTGCTCCAGAGCTGCCCTCCCTGCAGGGCTGCAGCGCCCATGGCTCTCTGAACAACGGCACCGGGCACCAACGGGAACAGGAACAGTGTCCCAGTGATGTGTCCAAGGCAGGAATGTGACACACACACACCAAAGGCATTGCAGCAGCAGCCAACGTTACTGAGGCCTTGGCTCCTTCTCTAGCTGAGAAGGCACATGCGGGTCATTGTCACTGCTCGAGCTCGTTGCCACCCGGCCAAGCAGCCAAGAGCAGCTGAACCCCCAAGGGCCTGGGCCTGCTCTCCAACCGGCCCCTGGCCCAGTTACACCATCAACGGGATTACACAATCCATCACATTCAGTTATAAAGGTGAAATCTTTTATACCTGTGAGGCCTCCAGGCCAGCTGTAGGCCACCAGAGAACAGGAGCATGGAGAAGATGGAGATGGCAAAAAGATGATGAAGATGACGACAACAAAGAGGAACATTTTCCCATTATCATGCCAATGGAGCTGGCCGGGCTACACCCAGGGTCCCTGATGGGTCCAGACAAAGGGGTGGGTGGGGACGGCCCCCGGAGGGGCCTCTGAGGTTTCCAGGAGGGCACTCGCGTTTCCGGCGAGCTCGGAGGAGGACGCCTGGGATCGTTCAGCCACGCGGCCGAGCACAGGAGAGCCAGACCCTCTGTGATCACCTGCCCTGCATCTGCCCCGTTCCAGCCTCTTGCCTCTGCGGACACAGCTGATCCCCCGGACACACAGGGTGAGCGAGGAGCCGCCGCTGCAGCCCGTTCCCTCCCGGGACCGGCGTGGCCGCTGCCGCCCCTCCCCCCTCCTTCCTGCCTCCGTTCCCGCTTGCCTTTTTGGCAGATCCGGGCTCTGGACTAAGCACAGAAACAGCGTGCTTGCATCTAAAGGGACTGACACCGAGTTATCTATTTCGTTCTGTTAGCAATTTTAGATGTTATTGTTTTCTGTTTGTACAGTTAGATGAAGATCACAGAGACAATGACGAGGATAAAGACAACGAAGAAAATGAAGATGACAAGGACAGTAAAGAAGACAGAGATGAAGGAGGTGAAATATAACAAAGACAAAGAGAAAAGGAAGAAGACTCTTTTAAAGATAAATTGAAGTGGAGCCAGTAGGTAGGACAGGAATAAGATATTAGCAAACTGGAGAGGAAGAGGATAGGATAGGACTGGGAATTTAGGAATACATAGAAGACGAATAGGAAGAGTTATTTAGGAATACATAGAAGAAGAGCAATTAGAACTTAAAAGCCTAGAGAAGAGGAATAGTAATATGAATAGTAAATTTAGAATCCATAGAAGAAGAGTAATAGGAACAAGGGTTTGAAAACCCATAGGATAAGAAGAGGAATGCTAAGTAGAATGGTAAGATATGTAGATGGGGAAATGGGGAGGTAGAATTATGAGAATAAGCAGAGTTTGAAGTATGATTTAGAACTCCATTAATGTTGTTAAAATCTAGTAAATAAGTAAAAGTCAAAAGTTACTTCTACATTCCAATAAAACTGTGTTGCACAAGAGCAAAGTGTCCAGATTTCCTTTCTCCTCTCTCCAAGCCATTGATGGATTTTCCCCTTCAGTCCCAGTGCCCTGGGAGCAGCGACTGCTCAGTCCCAGTGCCTGTGGAAGAGTGCCCAGCTAGAACATGGAAAGTTTGGAACCAGCTGAGATTGGGCTCTGCTCCCACAGAATGAGGGTGGGCACGAGAGGGAACAGCCTCCAGCTGTGCCCCAGTCGAGGGTCGGGTTGGATATTGGGAACAATTCATGCCTGGAAAGCCATTTCCAGCCCAGGGCAGTGGGAGAGTCCCCATTGCTGGAGGGATTTCAAATCCACATGGATTTGGGGGGACCTGGATCAGGGGTGGTGGCCCTGGCAGGACCGGGAGTCGTAGGGATGGATCTGCAAGGTCTTTGCCAGCCAAAATGATTCTGTGACTCCATCAGCCCCCACCTGCAGAGCTGCATCCAGCACCAGAATCAAGGTCAGGATGTGGAGCTGCTGGAGCAATCCCAGAGGGGGTCATGGAGATGCTTTGATACACTTTGTTTCCCTTAGGTCTACTATTTCACGAAAAGATATTATATATATTATTGAAATTAATAAGAAGCACCTGCTGTTGTTTTAGATTATGGAACACCTTTAGGTAATAAAAAAATGATCAGTGATAATCTGAGGGATTATATGACATGGTATTAAATTCATGGTACTTGAACACAATCCAAGAAGTCATTTTTATTTGTGTTGTTAGCAGTCCATGTGGGATAGGTTGTTCACTGCAAATTGAGTCTGGAGAGCATTGGAGGATGAGATGAGAAGCTGCAAGGGCACAGCTGCTTCAGCATGGTGATCAGCACGGCTGCAGAGGAATCTCAGCTCCAGCTCCTGGAGCAGCTCCTGCCTGGCCAACTCCACTGACCCTGGTGTCTCCACATTGCTTCCCTCATATGTTCTCACTTCCTCCTCTTCCCTGGCTAGGAAAAACTCTGTGTGCGGTTTTTTTTTTTTTTTAGATTTTTTCTCTAAATACATTATAATCGAGGAGTTCCCACCCCTCTCCATGACCCAGCCTTGGTCAGCAGCGTGTCCATCATCAGAGCCATCAGGAATTGGCTCTGCCAGACATGCTGGAAGCTCGCAGCAGCTTCTCACAGCAGCCACCTCTGTGGGGCCGTCACTGTCAAGAGCCAGGCCCTGCAAAACCAAAACTGTCCCCAAGGCCGGGCCTGCTCCGGGCCCGTTCCCGGCTGCCCCGCTGCTCTTGGGGTGCCGGGGTGGCCCTTGGTGACTCGGGCGCTCTGTGTCGGGGCCCTTGATGACACAGGACATGGTGGTGGCCAGAGAGCCTTGGGACACCAGAGAGTCCCGCCCTGGCTGAGGGTTTCTAGGGGCACTGCAGGGCCCGGGGTGCCCAGTGCCAGGAGAGCCGCTCCGGCAGGAGGAAGCAACTCCCGGGATCTGTCTGTGCAGATGCCCAAGGTGACAGACGAGCACAAAGCCACCAAAGGCAGCCCCAGCCCTGGCACGGCCCTGGGGCCAATTGCTCGTGCCTGGCCAGCGCAGCTGCACACCCAGGGCTCTGCAGCCTGGGGCTGGGGCTGGCGTGTGCCAGCGTGGCCAAAGCCTCTCAGGGCTCTGGGCACAGCAGGGGCCACAAGGCCACGAGTCCGGGGCTGCTCCCAGACAGTTCCTGGCTGCTCCACTGCTCGTGGAATGCCGGGGGTGGCCCTTGGTGACACGGGCGCTTCGTGTCATGGCTCTTTGTGATGTGGGACATGGTGGTGGCCACAGACCATTGTGACATCAGGGAGCCCCACCCTGGCCTTGGGGTATTTAAGGGGCGCAGAGCCCTGGAGTGCTCAGTCCCAGGAGCGCCGCTCTGTGAGGAGGGAGCAGCTCCCAGGACCCGTCTGCGAACGACTCCGATAGCGACAGAGAGAGACAGCGAGAACACCAAAGGGAACTCCAACTCCAGGTCTGCCAGTCCCTTGTCCAGCTGGCTGGAAGCCCCCAGCGGGCAGTGGTCAGGGGCCGTGTCAGGTCAGCCCTGCCATTCTCACAGACTGAGGAGGAGGAGAGGCCCTTTGCTGACATGGACCGTGAGCACAGCTGCTGCGAAGGCCATGAGGAGGAGGAGCTTTTCATATTGAAAGGCCATAGCAGTGAGGAGCTTTCTCAGTGGGAAGATGTGATCGTGACAGAGACCAGCAAACAGCACGTTCACACAATCCAAAAAATCTGCCGGTGGGAATCCAGGAGGAGCCAAGAGTACTACAACATCGAGGTGTGCCTGCGCGTTCAGGAGATCTGCCAGTGCCCTGATGAGTCTCATGAAGAGCTGCACAAACGCAAACAAAGTGTCAGAGTGCAGGAGCTGTACGAGTGGGAAGAGGATGGAGAGATCCAGCAAGAGCAGAAGGAGTGGGAAGACAGTGACAGCGAAGAGTTGGCCCGATGGGACAGCGATGGCAGTGAGGTGATGGAGGACAGTCCTGATGAGCGTGAAGATGACAGCCACACTGAGCCCTCAAGCCCAGAGGAAGACGAGTGGGACGAGGTGAGCGTCCTGGAGCTGCCACAGGAGGAAAATAAAGCAGAGGCCCAATGGAGAGATCCTGTGGCAGAGGGGCTCCCAGTGCCCGTCCCTCGAGAGGCCTGGGTTGAGGAGCAGCAAGCGGAGCCGTGCAGCCCAGGGCCGCTCCGTGCCTCGTCTGCCTCCCTGCAGGGCCAAGCCCCCGTGGGACACGCGGCTTCTCCCGCCCAGGCCCTCCATGGGCAGCCGTGTGCCCCCAGGAAACGTCCCTCCCGCTCCAGGCGGGCGCTGCGGGCGCTGCGGGGGCTGTTCCGCTGTCCCTGCCTGAGGCCACGGCCCGAGGACTGAGGGAGATGAGGAGCAGCTCCGTGCAGCAGGAGGCTCAGCCCTGGTGGCCCTGTGGCTCTGCCCTCCTGTGCAGGCACACCAAGCAGCTCGCATGGAGTCTCTGGCTGTGCTTTCCCTGCCCGGCTCGGCTCCCCCAGGCTGGGGCTGGAACGGGACGGCCCCGCTCCCACCGGTCCCGCTCCTCTGGTGTCGCAGCAGCAGCTGCTCCGGTCAGCGCAGGGGCATGGAGGAGAAAGGAAGGTGAAGACGAACAATATGAAGACAAGGATGACGACAAGGCAGATGGAGATGCCGAGAATGAAGAAGAAAACCAAGGCGAAGATGAAGACGATGAAGAAGATAATGACAACAATGACCCAGAGCAGATGACGACCAAGAAAATGAAGACGAAGACCAAGGCAAAGAAGATGATGACGACAACGCTCTTAAGATGAAGACGATGAAGTCTAAGAATATGGAGAAGACAAATAAGCATAATTTCAAAATACATATAGGAAGAATAGTTATAAGACTTTAGGAATTCATAGAAGAGAAGAATAGGAATAACATTACGAATAGGAATAGGAATAGGAATAGGAATAGGAATAGGAATAGGAATAGGAATAGGAATAAGAATTTAGAAACCCCTTGAGAAGAGAAGAATAGTTAGAATAGGAAAGATGAAAATGTAGAATAGCAAGAAAGACTAGTTAGAAACTAGGAGAATAAGAAGAAAACTTTAAGAATAAAGAAATTAAAATAAAATTGAATTTATCAAACAACTGTCTAATTTATTTTTTTCTTACATATTGTGTATTTATATGGCAGTATATGATATTAAAACATGAGTATATAATATGTCATAATTTTGATATATAGTAGTTTCCCATTCCCATGAGTTCTCTCTGCACCCTGTGTCAGGGCCAGCCCACCCTCCAGGAGTTGCCAGGGCTGCCCAGAGTGGGATTTTTGGGAGCTCTGTGCTCAGGGTTTGGTTAGGAAGGGTCCCTTCAAGCTGAGGATATTCTGTGATTTCATAGAATTTAAGGAGAGTAGGCAGCAGGTGCATGGCAGAGGGTCTGATTCACCATAGATCAAATACCCAAACACTGGTAATTTTCTGAGAATGTTGGTCTCATCACTTCTGGATAGTTTAAGGACCTGCTGGAGAAATACCTCCCCAGAATAACAATTTTTTAAAGCAGTTGACATTTCTAGTGACCTCCACCCCTATGTTTCCATCATTTGGGGACTTTCCTTAAATAATACTTTTGAAAACTTGGTCCAGGACATAAATTTACTGGGTTACACTAAATGCAGCAGGAATGCAGAATCCAATGGGCTCTGCTATTGTGGGTAGGAATTCATCAGCAGGAATTCAGGTGTCCCTTCCACATCCACCTTTCCACCACTGAAAATACTTCCTAAAAAGCTTTGAGCTGAAGGGAGAAGCCAGTTTGTCATTCTTTGTTTGTTACTTCCAGAGAGAGATGAGACATTAACAGCTGAATGAGAAAACCAGCAAAAATCCTGACTGCATCATAGCATCCATAAATTGAATAAAATTTTTCTTTATTTCTTTATTTTCCCTCATCTTGATTTGTTTTCTCTTCACTGACCAAGTGGCTAAAATCAGGTATTCCCTTGACTCCACTCAAAAAAAAACCACCCCCAAACTCCTCTGGCAGTGCAGGCAGGAAAAAGCCTGAAGAAGTGTCTCGCAGAGACCAGAAAAAATTATTTTAAAAATTTAAAACCAAAACCCCAAACTGCAGCCTGCTGTTAATTGGCGCCATCCAAATGCCGATGTACACGGAGGGCAGGCAGTGGTGCAGTGTGTTAAGAGATGTCTGTATCTCTCTTGGTAAATAAATTGTTTAGAGCTCTCAGATTTCCAGCTAAATGGTGATGAAGTTTATCAGAGAGTGTTGGTTCAAAAGAGGAACTGGCAATTATCACTCAATTACAGCCCTTGGAAATCAGACAATGAGGCACCATTGGCACAGCCCCAGGAAAACACTGAGGACAGAGATACTCCTCGGGCTGCTGCTGCTCGCAGAGAACAAGAAATTCATTTTAATACCGTGTACACTGAGCACTTGCATGTTGTCAGATCAATTTGCCCCTTTGATTTTGCAGGGGCCCCGTGAAGAGAGAGCGAGGCTCCGATTCATCCCGGCTATTCCATTATTTATTTATTTATTTATTCAGCTTTCATTGGCGATTTAAAGCCTGGAAGGGGGAAGGAGGGAGGGCATGGAAAAAACTGAAAGGCAGGGACTCAACCCCCCCAGTCACCTCTGGCAGCTCCACAGAGATTTTCCCAGGTCTGAAAATCTTGATGGGATTTTGGAATGGAAAAATTCAGTTTTTTAACCTGGGGAGGGGGGTGAGGGCAGACAGAGCAGTAAAAATGGGAAGTGGGAGAAATGGGATGAGTTGAATAATCTGAGAGAGTGAAAAGTTCCCTGCCCTGGGACTGGATGAGCTTCAAGTTCCTCTCCAAGCCAAACCATTCCAGGATTCCATTAGATGAAAGCACAGATGTACAAATCAGAGAAATTCCCTGTGGAGGAGATGCAGGTGCTTCACCCCAGACCAGGAGGGCACTTGAAGCCATTTAAACAAGTTGTCATGTCAAACTTGATGGTATTTGCCTGATTAGTCCCAGTCAGAGAGGTGAGACATGAAAAATGACATCAACAAAAGATAAAAATAAATTATTTCCTAGAGGGAAGATGAAACAGTTGCCACTGGTTTTCTCAGAATCTTGCAGAGGAAGAAATCTTCCATGTAAAGATCAGATCAGTGGAAACTGTGAAGCAGAAGTGGAAAACTTTCTGCAGAACTTGAATTTGCTCATCTAGAAACAATGGGTATTGTTTCTTGGAAGGCCCCAAGAAATGTCACAGAAACATGAACAAGACCTAAATTAAAATACACACATTGATGCTCAGATAGGGTTAATTTGTGTCTTTATAAGGAATGACAGGCTTTAGGGTTTTGTAATTCATTTACAAGGTGACACAAGTGGAACAAGAAAATGGTTTAAAGTGTTCTTATCAAAAGTGGTTGGTTTGGGAAAGTGCTTCCTAGATTCTTATCTGATAGATCAAAGCTTCTTGTTTTGTAGAAAATAATCATTTTAATTCATTTTCTAAGGGAATAAAAGAGAGAATTCTATTCAGAATGAGACTTGTTTACAAAAAATTCTTACATTAAGTCCCAAGACCTAAAGAAGGCTGGGAAGGAACTTTTCCCAAGGGTCTGGAGTGACAGGAAAAGGGGGAATGGCCTTGAGCTGAAGGAGGGCAGGGCTGGATGGGATATTGGGAATTAGGAATTGTTCTCTGGGAGGGGCTGGGATGGAATTGCCAGAGCAGCTGTGGCTGCCCCTGGATCCCTGCAGTGCCCAAGGCCAGGCTGGACATTGGGAGGTGTCCCTGCCATGGCAGGGGTGGCACTGGATAAGATTTAAGGTCTCTTCCAACCCAAAATGATTCTCTGAACCGGGATGAGTTTGTGATGACAGCTGGCAGGGAGCAAATTGCTGGCATTGCACAAAAAACTGGAATATTCCCCTGAAACTGTCATGGGATGCGAAGGCCAGGCCTTCTTTTTGATACTACAGGAGATAAATTTGGTGTTCAGGAAGAAAATCTTTCTAAATTCCCCAGAAGTCTTTCAGCATCCAGCTGGCCCTTCCAGCTATTCCTCACCTGTGAGTACAAATGTGATCCCTGCCATGAAATTGCTGTGGAATAATCCACTCCCAGAGGGATAATTCAGCTGTTTCTCAGTGTAGAACAGCAGGAGCAGAGCCTGGCAGGCAGCAGCAGAGTTTCCTCTCTGTCCCTGTCTTACAGAAGCCAGTTCCTCATGTTTTCTGTTTTCTCAGAACCCCACGATGATATCTGAGCTATTTGCAGCTACTTCTGCTCCGAGGCACAGATGTGTGAAATGCAAGATAAACAAAGGGTGGGAAATAAATCCTCAGTGCTCTGCTCAGGATTTCTTTCCCAAAATGAAGGAATCCTCATCCCTCTGCTCTCTCATCTCCCTGCACGCCCCTGGGCAGTGATAGAGGAACACTCTGATTTTCCTGCCTTGTGGTGTTGATGTCCTGCACCTCGGTTTTGGTTCAGCTCTGGAGAAGAAGTGAGAAAAAAAAAATTATTTCTTACAGGCCGAGTTGCTCAGATTTCATATCCTGGCTTGGTTTTGGGTCAGTTTTATAAAGCTGAGGTGTGGAACAAAGTCGATTTTCCAGCAGACCAATTTCTCCTTTGCCAGCTGTGCTGGCTTCTGCCTCTCCTTTCTTGTAAGTGCAAAAAACCCAAATACAATCTGGCTCCCTGAAGGGGAATTTTAGCCTCAGTTCAGGAGGTTTCTCCATGGGCCAATTGCTCTCATGCATTCCCAGTCTCACTTATTAACAGCTGGAAGGGAAAGAATGGAAGGGGCTGAGCACAAAGAGTGGGATGAGGAAAACAGGAGAGGAAAACAGGAGAGGAACAGCTTTGGGAAGGAACCTGCAGGACCAGCACAGGATGGTTCTGTTCTAAACTGGGATTTGTTTTTATTCCCTGGAAGCTGAGTAGAAAAGTGTGACAGCATCTGAGTCTGCCAGAGCTCTCATCCTTCTGGAGAACTCCTCAAAGAAGGATGAACCACAAAACTGCTAAAAAACTGAGGTTATAAGCAAGGAGATTAA
>NW_027636081.1:21326-61326 GCF_903797595.1 Erithacus rubecula | reverse complement strand
TCAGGATTTATTGGGGTGCTGGCTCTTGGAGGCTGGCTATGGGGTTGGGTTATTTGGGTTCAACGAGTCTCAGGTGGTCAAGTACCCACAGCAAAGGGCAGACCACAGAAATCAGCATGAGGGTTATTTACCATAACCATATACAAAACCACAGGCAGCAAAGGTTCCCTCAAATGCATCAGAGACGCTGCACATCTCTTTATTAAAGCCTGGCTGCTTCACTTCAATTTGCCTTTCAGCCCAAGCAGCAATCAAAGTCAAAAGCTCCAAATCAAAGCACAAACAAATCAAAAAACAAAAATAATAACCAAAGCAAAACAGAAAAAAATAATTTTCTCTCCCTCTTTTTTTTTTTTGTTTTAACTTTGAATTGATCTTACTCCATTGCAGCATTGGAGATGGGTGATAGGCAGCTATAAAATTCTTTTATTCACTCATAAATAAAATATCTGTGCTTCTTGAGAGTTATCCACTCATTTTGACAGTAATGAGCGTGCCACACATTTTAGCAATCTATTATAAGCCATCTAAAATCCTTCAGCCAGAGGAAGCAGATACCTGATTAGAAATTATCTCTCTCTGCCTCTGTGTGAGTGGTGCTGCTCATCAAATTATTATTTGCTCTTCCAAATTATTATTTGTATAATTCCTGTTTCTGTCCAGACACCAAAAACTTGTTTTGAGGTGTTTCTTCTTCCTAAAGGAATTTATTTTTTCAGTTTTATGAATAATTCCATATTTTTGCATCAGGAAATTCCTAAGCTTATTAAAACCCTGAAGTCTCTTTTGGGTTTAGCTTTGTTTTTTTCCGACTTTCTCAACCACAATTTTCCCTTGATTTTTCCTAATCCTTCTCCCAGATTTCTGGCCCAGGACTTGTTGTTTCCCATAATATTTCCTCAGAGCCCAGGGAGCTGCCCATGCTGTGAGCTCTGTCCATCTGCTGACTCCACATTCAGCACTGAGACGCTTTTCCCACTCCAAAGGAAAAGCAGGATGAAGCAGATTGGCATTTCCAAATTATGGGAAACTCAGCAATTACTGATTCTTGTAAATGGGAATGGTTTTGCAAAAGGAGCAGCCAGATTTAAAGCTGCCAGAAGGTGGGAAAAGGTAAGGATTTTGGGAAGATCTTTAAGGTTCATTCCAACCCAAACCATTCCATGACTCCATGATTTTAAATCCATCTTTTCCAAAGTTCCATTCCCCACTTGAAATATTTTTTTTTCCATCCTCTTCACTCAGACAGAGACAAAGTGATTTGACCTTCTGGGCAATTCTATTGAAGTGGGATTGATGGTTGTATTTACTGCTCTTTCTCCAAAAGTTTGGTCATTATTGATTCATATCAATAAAAGGATTTATAAAAAGCCAGCATTTGAAAAGCTCTGTCTATGGGACATGTGGAACATGGATAACTTTAGGCTTCAATATTCCATACAGACCAGATGGTATTTTCAGAAAAAAAAAACTCCTGAACATTCTCCCTGGATCTGAATTGGTTTGGAAGTTGGGATCAAACTCAGCAGATCATGTCAAACAAAAGAAAATAAAGGGAATATCGTTGCAAAGGTGAACTTTGTTATTTTGGAGACTTTGAAGATAACATTCCCAAGCATTTTAGACATCAGTCATCCCTTCCTGGCTGCAGGGGGAGGGAATTAAATTTCATGCCCTTCTATGAATTAGGAGCAGGGATTTCAGCTCCAGTTTACTGCAGTGTCAGAACCAGAACTCTTCTCCTCTGTCAGGAGAGCACTGATTTTTAGGGAATTTATCAACTTTTGGCCTCAAATCCTAGTTTTCCCATTTTTCTTTAGCTCAGGGTCCAAATGGAACTCAGACCAGCCTGGGACAGTGGAAGGTGTCCCTGCTCATGGCAGGGGTGGAATGAGATGAGCTTTAAAGTCCATTCCACCCCAAACCAATCTGGGATTAAGATTAATTTCTGCAAACAGAAAAAATTCCCTAAATCACCTCAAACTTTTGATTCTCTCCAGAAGTGATGGATTTCCAGGACCACCATCCCCTCCTTCCCTGGAACAAACATCTCAGACCCAGCCAGGTGGAACCTCACCAGCATCACTTCCAGTCCCACCTTGTGGGAAATAAGAAAAGTATAAAACTCTTAAAAAGCTGTGTGAAAGCAAATTTTAGGATGGGGTGATGTAAGAATGCTGAAGATGCAAGCATCCAAACCAAATTAAATTTGTGATTTCTCCAGCCATCCCTTAAGTCTCCAGCTGAGACCCCAACTCTCCAGTCCAGGAGGGAGCCTGTGTTCAGGCTAGGTCAGGTTTCTTCTCCAATCTAATTTTGGGCCTCCTCTGTTATTATTTATTCAACAATGTGAATGAGATATAGATCTCCTTCATCGATTGCCTCCTTTGGAATTTGCCTGTTTTTTCTTGGATGTCTCACATCCACCTTATTCCTGTGCTGTGTGTAGCCTGGAAGTGGGGAAAAAAATAACCCAAATTGAATCAGACTGCTTTTAAAAAACTTGTTTTCACAACTGTATTTACCTTAAATCCCATCATTTAGTCAGAGGCTGGAATTTAGAGTTTCCTCTGCATAGACCCAGTTGCAGCTGAGCTGTTGCAATCTACATTAATTTTCACAGGAATTCAAAAATATGGCCTGGAATTCATCTGGAATTGTCCTCAGCAAATGCTGACATTCCAGAGTGGAGCATGTATTTTCATTTTTGTGCAAAACTACTGTCCCCTTTGTATTTTGGGGGTTTGCAGGGTATCATTAACTTGGCAGAAAAAGAAATGGAAATTTATATCGTATAAATTCCAGGCAATTCATCCAGGTAGGGAATAATAGTACAATATTAAAATATATAAAAACTTTAATAAAATCAGGAAGAGAACTGAGAGCTCTTTTCCTTGACTGGGAGGGTTCTGGATTCAGGATCTCACATCCTCAGGGCCTCATTTTGCAACTTGCTAAAAGAAGGATCCTCCCAGCCCAAATTCCAGGATCCTGGAAATCTGTGGAGGGATAAAACAGTTCATAATTGCTTGTAATTAGTTTATTGGGACAGAAAGGTTTGATGATCTCTATTGGGTTGTGAGTCTCACATTTTAGTTGGAAAATTTTCCATCACTTGGAAATTCACTCCAGCAAAACTCAGTGTCTTGGGTTGCAGTACAGGATGTGCCCAGCAATGTGTGTTCTGTCCCATCTGCTGACCCGGCTGGGGCAGTGCCCCTGATCTCCTGCCACATATTCTCTGCTCATGGGCCATCTTTAAACCACCTGGGCAATCATCTTTATCTTCCCACAGCCCATCCTCCCTCCAGGAGATATCTCCTGTTCATGGCCACTGAGTCCCAGGGAAGGGCTGATGAAATTCCATCATCCCACTGGGAGATGCTCCAGCCAGGGCAGGAGCCAAGCCTTTCCTACCAAGAGAAAAAATGACATTTTGGACACCAAGGGACCTTCTTTCCACTGGATTCCAGAGGAAAACCAGAGCCTTCCACATCATCCCTGGAGCTTCAGAGGAAACTGTACCTTCACCAGGAGCACTGCTCCAGCTGAACCACATCTGCCCCTGCAGGAGGATGCAGCACCATGGAATGGGACTGTGCCACCATCCTGACTGACTGACTGTGCCAGCTTGGATTCTGACTCTGGCAGGGTTGGGATTGTTCTGTGTAATACTGCATTTCTATTTTAATTTTCCTAGGAAAGAACTGTTATTCCTAATTCCCATCTCTTTGCTTGAGAGCCCCTTAATTTCAAAATGATAATAATAATTTGGATGGAGGGGGTTAATAATCTCCATTTCAAAGGGAAGTTTCTGCCTTTATTGGCAGACACCTGTCCTTCAAACCAGGACAATTCACTCCTCACAAACTCCTTGGTCATACTTGGGCCTGTTCCAAGCAGCACAGAGCAAAGTTTGGACTTTTTGGGATAACAGAGTGTGAGGAAGGAGAGGTTTAAGCACAGGGATGCAGCATGGGGTTCCACCTCCCTGTGGGCCAGGTCCTTGTCCCTGTTTTATGTGATCCCAAGCCAGGCAGGCAGGATCATCCTCTACTTTGGAAAGAATCCATCCAGGGAAGGATGAGCTGCTGATCTGCTTGCATGACTGAAAGCAATCACCCTCCTCAAACAAACAAACAAACAAACAAGCAAACAAACAAACTCTTGGTAATTAAAAGAACTTTATTAAGGTTGCAAAGTCAAGGCTCAGAAATTGGACATTTTCAGACACTTGTGCAACTTTTGTTTCTGGCCTTTTTGTGCTCCTCATGACAGCTTTAACAGTTGGGTTTTTAAATTTTTTTTCTTTTTCTTTTCTTTTTTTTTTTTTTTTTTTTTTTTCCATGAGCTGCTGTTTCCAGCACAGGATGGGGCTGCACACAAATAGTGAGGAGTTCAGCTCTGTGCTCAGCTTTGCTTGTTGCACAACCCAGAGCCTGCCCTGCAGATATGGGATATCAGTTTCCTCATTGCCTTTCCTGTGGTAAGGTTGCCTCACAGGGGCTCCAAAAAAATGGATTTTTAACTCTTTGTGGCCTGCTGGAAGGAGAGTGTGCAACACCCTTGTTTTAAAACACCCCCAAGAACATAATATCCAGCCTTTGGATGAACTCCACTGTCACAGAACATTCAGAAATTTGATTTTTCCATTTCTAAGGGCCTGGGAATTTTGTTTTTCAGCCTTCTTATCGCTGATACCAACATCCAAGAACAGGCTGAAGACTGATTGAAGTTCTGGATTTCAACATTGTGGCAACCATGATTGGTTTGGCCTGTGGAAAATGAGGAATTCAGGACTTGGGATGAATTCTCAGAGACATCAGCAGGGATCCAGTGGCACAGGCAGGAGCAGAATTGAACTTGCCCAAGGCAGCAGTGAGGCTTTTCTGCTCTTCTGCTCTTTTCTCCTCTTGTGCTTTTCTGCTCCTCTGCTCTCCTGACTCATTGGCTTCATATTTTCCAGATGTCTTCTGACTTTATTCTACCTTACCCCCTGCCTTGGTTCATTCCCAGATTTGTTGTTATGGGAATGATCCAGTAATGAATTTGCCAGGTCGAGACCCCAAATTAAGCTCAAACTTCTTTTTAGACCTGGAATTCCAACCTCTTGGAATTGAGCAATTTGGATTTCTAATCCAATTTCAAGCCAATGTCCTTTTAAGACCCCAAATATGCCTTTTCACAGCCCAAATATTTTGTGCATCCCAAATCCATCTTCCCACCCCAAAATCTCCTTTTCCCACCTCAAATCCCCTTCTACCACCCAAGGTCCTTTCCTGTCTACCCCAAATCCTTTTTCCCACCCAAAATCCTCAATCCCCACCCCAAATCCCCCTTTCCTCCCTCCAAATCTGCTTTTCCCTCCCAAAATCTCCTTTTCCCACCCCAAACCCCCTTTTTAGGTTTCCCCAGGTGTTTTTGGGATTCCACTGGGGTTTTGGGGGTTTTTCCCAGCATCTCACCCAGGGTCTCTGCAGACATTGCACCAGGAGCTGCCCCCACCCCAAATGAATCCCAAATCAACCTTAAATCAACCCTAAATGAACCCAGCTGTGTCCCTCAGGGCTGGAGTGGTTTGGGTCTGGTGGATTTGACCCCAAAGTTTGGGGAAGGGAGAGGTTTGATCCTAAAGTTTGGGGGGATTTGACACCCCAGGGTTTGGGATCAGAGGGTTTGACCCCAGAATTTGGGGATCAGGGGCATTTAACCCAAATTTTGGGATCAGAGGCGTTGGACACCCCAAATATTTCAAACCCCAGAGGTTAGGATTTGGGGGGGGTTTAACACCAAAGTTTGGGGTCTGGGGGGGTTTGATCCTAAAACTTGGGGTCAAGGGTGTTTTACACCTCAGGATTTGGGGCTTGGGGAGGTTTGACACCAAATTTTGGGGATTTGGAGGATTTAACCCCAGAGTTAGCAGTTGGGGGCTGAGGTGATCCTAATATTTGTGATCTGGGGGGGTTGACACCCCAGGGTTTGGGTTTGGGGGGTTTTTGACCTCAGAATTTGGCGATCAGGGGGGCTGAATCCCAAATTTTAGGATCAGAGGTGTTGGATACCCCAAATACTTCAAACCCCAACGTTTGGGGATTGGGGGTTTTGACCCCCTCAGTTTGGGGTGAAGGTTGAGATCAAAACGATTCCCTGGAAACAGCAGCGAGACCGGGAACAGGAACGGGATTGGGAACAGGATCAGGATTGGGAATGGGAACGGGATCAGGATCGGGAACGGGATTGGGAATGGAAATGAAATAGCGATTGGGAATGCAATCAAGTTTGGGAATGGGAACGGAATCAGGATTGGGAAAGGGATAGAGATTGCAAATGGGATAGGGATCAGAAATGAGAATGAGATCGGGAATGGGAATGGGAACGGAACTGGGAATCAGAATGGGATTGGAACTGAGAATGGGAACAGGAATGGGATGAAGATTGGGAATGGGAACGAGATAGGGATCAGGACCAGTAATGGGATTGGGATTGGAATGGGAATAGGAACGAGATTTGGATCAGGATCGGGACTGGGAATGGGAATAGTAAGAAGATTGAGGATGGGATCAGGAACAGGAACGAGTTAGGGATTGGGAACAGGATTGGGAATGGGAACAAGTTTGGGAAGGGGAACAGGAACGAAATAGGGATTGGGAACAAGATCGGGGTGCTGAAGCTGTGATATAAATAGGTGCCTTGGTTGGGAAATCTCAAATTGGAGAATCAAAACCAGTACAGGCAGGAACAACTTTTCCTGGCTGGGAACTGGTATTCCAGTGATTCATGCAGGAGCATCCAGACTGGGATCATGGGGGCTGGGATCACATGGACTGGGATCCTCCTGACTGGGACTGCACAGACTGGGACCAGATGGATCAGGGCCTTCCAGACTGGGATTGTACAAACTGGGAACACACAGACTGGGATTGTACAAACTGGGACCATATGGACTGGGATTGTAGAAAATGGGAACACATGGACTGGGACTTTACAAATTGGGACAATATGGACTGGGATTATACACACTGGAAATACATGGACTGGGATTGTACAAACTGGGACCATATGGATTGCGATTCTACAAACTGGGAACACATGGACTGGGATTGTACAAACTGGGACCATATGGACCGTTCTGGCTGCACCAGGACCATGTGAACCGATGGGGCCCCGCCCCACCCAGGGGTCCCTCCCAGTCCCGTTCGGGAGCGCAGCCAAAACTCCCCGGAGTGAACGCGGAGGTCCCAGAGCGCTCCCGGTGTCGGTCCCAGTCTTGGAGCAGTCCTGGAGCGCTCCTGGTGCTGAATCTGATCCTGGTGTTGATCTCAATCCCAGAGCAGTGCTGGTCTTGGTCTCAGTCTCAGTCCTATATGGGTACCAGTCTCGGTGCTGGTTCTGTTTTCAGTCTTGTTCTCAGTCACAGTCTCAGAGTGGTTCTGGTCCCAGGGCTGGTTCTGGTGCTGGTGCTGGTCCCAGAGTGCTCATAGTGCCAATCTCAGTCTCGGTGCTGGTTCTGGTGCCGGTGCTGGTCCCAGAGTGCTCATAGTGCCAATCTCAGTCTCGGTGCTGGTTCTGGTGCCGGTGCTGGTCCCAGAGTGCTCCAAGTGCCAATCTCAGTCTCGGTGCTGGTTCCGGTGCCGCTCCGAGTCCCAGAATTCTCCCGGTGCTGGTCCCAGTGTTGGTGCCGGTCTCAGTCTTGGTCCCAGTGCCAGTTCTGGAGCCCATTTTGGTCTTGGTCTCCATACCAAAGATTTTAGGCCTGTTCAGGTGATTTTAGAATAAACTGGGCAATTTTAGGTTGGATTTTAGGCATCATTTGGACAATGTTAAGTCCATTTTCAGGATTTTAGACCCCTTTGATGTGGATTTGAGGCCTCTTTGGCTTATTTTAGGACAAACCTGGTGGATTTAGGCTGCATTTGAGGCCCTTTTGGGTGATTTTAGGCCAAACCACGCCCTTTTAGGAGCCGTGTGTCCATTTAGCCATTTCCTCCCAGTCCCACTCACTCCCAGTTTTCCCCAGCATCATCCCAGCTATTCTCAGTGTGATTCCAGTCCCCCCAGTATGGTTACAGACTCTCCCAGTATATCCCAGTTGCTCAATATGGTTCTAGTTACCTCTGAATGATCCCAGTCTTTCCCAGTTGCTTCCAGTATGACCCATTTCTGTCAGTTGTCCAAAGTATAGTTCCACTTACTTCCAGTATGATCCCACTTGTGCTCTCAGTTCCCTCAACGTGGTTCCAGTAGCTTCCAGTTGATCCCAGTTGCTCCCAATGAGTCCATGTTTGCCTCCCAACATGCGCCCAGTAGCTCCCAGTAACCCCCAGTCAGGTTCCATTCACACCCATTGTAATCTGAGTGGCTCTCAGGATGATCCCAGTAGGACCCACAGTCACTCCCAGTATGGTCCCAGTTACTTCTGCTACAATCCCAGTTGCTCCCAGTATGATCCACTGCACCCAGTCACCCCAGTATGATCCCAGTCACGCCCAGAGTGACTCCCTATCAGTCCCACTGTGGGCCCAGTTGCTCCCAGTAACCTCCAGCATAGTTCTAGTCACAGCCAGCAATTTTCCAGTCACTCCCAGTCTGATTCCAGTATGATCCCAGCCAGTTCCAGTAGAATCCCAGTATGGCCCTGGCACAGGCATAGCTGCTCCCGTTATTATCCAATGTGGTTCTTCCCATTTACTGCCTCTATGATTTCAATCTTTCCCAGTGTATCCCAGTTGCTGCCAGCATGTTCCCAGTCACTGCCAGTTGCCCTGACTTTGTTCCAGCCCGATCCCAGTTGCTCACAGCCACTCCCAGACACGCTCAGTGCAGTCCCAGTTGCTGCCAGTATGATCCAGTATGATCCCAGTGTCCCTCAGCATGCTTGCAGTAATTCCCAGTCACTCCCAGTGCCAAGAACAGGAGCCTGGTGAAGGCCCATGGCCCCTGCCCGGCCCCAGCAGGATGGAGGGCTCTGAGCCCAGGGCTGCTGGCAGGATGGGCTGCTGTGGCCAGCTGGGGGCTGTGAGCAATGCCCAAAGCCTTGTGCTCTCTGCAGCTGGCCAAGGGCAGCAGCAGGGCTGAAGGGTTCGTGTGGCACAGGCAGCCCGAGCTGTGGAGCCCTCAGGCCCCCGTGGCAGAGGCGCCCTCAGGAACGGCACCGGGACTGGCACCGGCTGTGGGATTGGTTGTGGCTTTAGATCTTCCCAGAGCAGAGCAGCTGCTGGCTGCTGTAAAGTTGTTTCTTGTGAAGGCACGTCAGGCTCCAAAGGCAAAGAGCCCAAGGCTCTCCAGTCCCTGTTCAATCTCTCTGCCATAAAGTCCCGATGGAAGCAGGAGCAGCTCTCTGCTGCAAGAGGTCGAAGCTGCGGCTGGTGCAGAGTCTCCAGAGGCAGATGCTCCCTGGCCTTTCTTCTGTTCTTTTCTACTTCATTATACTCCTCTTATTGTTTCATGTGGTGGTAGTGGTGATGATGATGGCGGGGGGAAAGAGAGAACGACGAGAGAGGAGTGAGAGAGAGCTCTGGCTCCAATACACGAACTTTTATTGACAAGTTAGTCAGTGAGTCAAAACCATGAACCTGAAGAATGTCTACCAAATGTATTAGAATTCTGGTTTTCTAATACAAACGTTCACGTCTAACTAGTGCACATGGCCTATGTGTTCTATGGGAAGAATATAAAAAATATTTTTACTCTGTTTTTATTCTGTCTAGGGCTGTGTTTTTAAGCTCTCAATGCAGCTTGGTATTCCCATCAGACTCTACAGCTTTTACTTTCTAAGGCAATTAATACATATTTCAAAGTACTTCAAACTAAGATTTATACTTCTACTTCATATCTATGACTCTTAATATTTCTACTTACTTAAAACTGAAGCACAGAACTATTTCCTGTTGGAGTGGCTTAACGTACTTTAGTTTTTCTAATGGTTTTTAATTTAATTTGTTCATTCTGTTATGTCTCAGAGGGACTCAGAGAAGCTTCTGTGTTCCACACTCCAACATTTGGGAATGGGAACAGGAATAAAAAGAGGAATGGGGACTGGGAATAAGGGAATGGGACACAGAATATGGAAATAGCAATTGGAAGAGAATATCGGATGGGGATTTAGAGGACGAGACAGGGAATGGAAATTGGAATACAGGAACGGGATTGGGAATAGGAACACAGGACCTGCACTGGATACAGAAATGGAAATGTTGTACATATATATCTGTGAGAGCTTCCTGTCAAATCCTTATCCTTCCCAACAGACAGGGAATATGGGAGGGGGAATATGGGAAAGACACCCGGGGAGAGAATACGGGACAGGAAGAGGGAATGAGAGCGGGAATGGGAATTGGACTGGGATAGGAGCCAGGAGGATGTGCAGCCCCCAGCCAGGTGTCTTCGCAACACGGATCAGCAGCACCAGGGCTCAGGGGGGCTCTGCCCACCGGGGGTCACTGGGGATCATCCAGCGCGGATCCTGCCATGGGGATGGAGCTGCAACAACGCACGAAGCTCTTCCCTCACTCGGGGCACTCGCAGGGCTTCCCTCAGTGGAGACGCTGTTGGTGTTTGGTCAAGTGAGAGCTGTGTGAGAAGCTCTTCCCACACTCAGGACACTCATGGGGTCTCTCCCCAGTGTGGATGTGCCAGTGACTGATGAGAGCAGAGTTGTGCTTGAAGTCCTTTCTACAGTCAAGACACTCATAACGGCTCTCATCCTTGTGAATGCGACAGTGCTGCAGAAGACTCGAGCTGCTCTTAAAACTCTTTCTGCATTTATCACACTCGTAGGGTTCCGAGCTCCGGCCGCCTCCCTGGCCCGGGCTGGCTCTTTCCTGCTGGGATCCCCGGGCTGTGCGTTTGCAGCCCCTCCTGCTGCGGGATCTGTGGAGCTTTTCCTCCCCGTTGCATTCCTGCGCCGTGGAGCCGCTGCAAACGGCCTCTTGCCCGAGGCTGTGCCGCGGTGATTTGTCCTCCCTGCTCTCCGTGCTCAGCTCCTTGTCTGGGGGAGGAAGGACAAGGACAGGATGGGATTTGCCTCCGTACCAGAGGCAAGGGCAAGGAGATCCGCCCAGGGCTGTGCTGCAGCCGGGGCCGTGCTGGGCTGGGAGATGGAGCAGGACACAGGGGGAAAGGGGCACTGACTTCCTCCTCACCTGCCTGCGGCT
This sequence comes from Erithacus rubecula, assembly GCF_903797595.1. Taxonomy (NCBI): domain Eukaryota; kingdom Metazoa; phylum Chordata; class Aves; order Passeriformes; family Muscicapidae; genus Erithacus; species Erithacus rubecula. The sequence goes on along the minus strand of NW_027636081.1, from coordinate 50,173 downwards.
CCCTGAACATTGACCTCATCCTCATGGCTTTCTCCTCCTCCATGCAGCAACAGTTTGGGAAATCCTGGTCTCCGGAGGAAAAGAAGGGCTGAGCACGTTGGGTTTGATGGTGGCGCTGCCCAAGGGCAGCTGGAGCAGTCAGCGCCCCTTTCAGCCTCGGGGGCCCGGAGCCCGCTCAGCACCAACCTCCCGCACCCCTCCAGGCTGCCGGGGGCCCCCGGCTCCGGGATCGCCCCTCTGCGCTCTCCCCGCTCCGGGGCTCCCGCCTTCCCCCCAGCTCTGCCGGGGATCCCCAGACCCGATATCGCCCCGTCCCCGCCGATACCGGGCAATCCCACATGGGACCCGCCAAAATCCCGCCAGTGCCATTTGCGGCTCGGCTTTGGGCTCCTGCAACACCCAAACATCCCGTGAACCGCAAAGTAAAATCCACCTGCAGCCTCCCATGATGGATTTGGGGCGAGCTACCCCTCCCCGCTCACCTGCGGGATTTTGGGGGCAATGCTGCCAGAGTCGGGGAAACTGCGGCCTCAGTGAGCCGGCGAGAGAAGTGCGTGGTTCCAAAATCGCGCCTCCTCTTCTTGCCACTCCTCTTCCACTCCCAGAGGTCTCCCAGCACAGCCAGAGCCGCTGGAACTGGGGTGCCCAATGCCCTGAGCAACCTCCTTCCAGCAGAATCTTGATGATCCTCTCTCCTTCCTCAAATACTTTTATTGCCCTGATCCTCCACACAATGATGTTATTGATGTATTGCAGATGTTTTGGAGCTTTACCTTTTCCAGTGCAGCCTGGATCAGCCCGTGGCAGATGGTGGGGCTGTGTTTCCACCCCTGGGGCAGTAGGTTCCAGGTGTGCTGCACGTCCCTCCAGGTGAAAGCAAACTGAGGCCTGCACTCTGCTGCCAAAGGAATGGAGAAAAATGCATTGGCAATGTCAATGGTGCCACTTTGCTGCCTTGGGCTCCAGCTCCTCCTGGAGATCCAGCGTGTCCGGCACGGCAGCGCTCAGCACTGGAGAATCAACGACTGGGAGAGAGTGGGGTGTTGGGGAGAATGAAATGGTGAAACAAAATAAAAAAAGTACAACACACTATGGTAATACAAAAACTCCTATAGCCTGTATGTAAATGCTACAGAATTTGTATTTGATACTAGATTGGTTAGCGGAAATTGAAATATTCATAGTAGAAAGAAATTTAAAGTGTTGTAAACGGGAAATCGCTCTCTTTTCTCTTACCTCTCTTACTGCTCTTACCTCTCTTACTTCTCTTTTTCTTCCTCCTCTTACTTTTCTCTTACTCTTCCTCTCTTTCTCTCTTGCTCTCACTCCCTTCTCTTTCCTCGCTCCTCACTCCCCCTCCTCTCCTCTCTCTCATAACCCCTCACCTTCCTTTCTCTCCTCCTCACACTTACCCTCTGCTTTTCATTTCTTTCTTCCTCCCTCCCTTCATTATATTATCCTTTTTCTATCCCAATATCCCATTCCCAATTCCTGTCCTACTTTGGGCTGCAGCAGACAGCCCTCGGTAGGATTTCTCAATACCCACGCCCTCTCTGTGTGTGTAATAAATTGTTACTGTAGCCATCAGCTTATACTGGGCTCTGGAGTTTGTCCCTAAGAACCGTCCGAGAACACCAAGAGGTCCCACAGATTGGCGCCTCAACGTGTCTTAATGGGCCAGTTCGTCTTCTTCAGCTGTGGGACTTTTCTCCATAGACGGTAATTTCAACTACTTTTAATTACTTCCTCGGTTTTCGTGAGCACGGTCCAGCGTTGTTAAAACAGCATGCTGGACTGGAGCTCTTAAAACTACTGTTGAGGTAGCCGTCAAGGCAGGGGGAGCCTGGCTTTGGACGGACTGCCCGACAGCCTCGAGCGCGGGCTCAGCTGCTGGCCAGTTGTGTCCGGAGCTCTCTAGGGACAGCGCCACGCCACGCGCGTGGGCGCGGAGCCCGGCCCAGGCTGCACAGTGACGCCGGTGCTGCGGCTCAGCTTGGGGGAGATCCTGAGCGCGCTGAGCCGCTGCCGAGCGACGCATGGAGCGCTGCTCAGAGAGGGGAGCGGAAACACAGTGCCTGCCGCCCAGAGAAATCGTCTGGCCAGCGATTTTCTGAGGGACCCCAGAAATTCGGCACTGTATCGGCGGAAACCGAGGTTAGTACTCAAAATTCATGATGGGACACACTCGTTCTGCCCATGAAAGAGCACTGTATAAGCAACTGAAACATTTATTACGTACTAGTCAGCATAACTTGCCTAAACATGAGCTAAAGAATCTCTTAGAGTGGACCGTACTTAATTTTCCTAATGCAGACAGTTCTTTGCTCTTTACCAAAATTTTTTGGGAGACAGTCGGGATAAAATTGTTTAATCAAATTTCTCACCGAGATATGGCTGCAGCAGAGCTAGTCCCGGCTTGTCGGGCTCTCCTGGAGCTCTTTACCGCCAAAGCCGGGCTGGCTCTGCCGCCGCGCCTTCCGCGGCCAAATCCACCCCTGCCGCAAGCCTGTGCGCCCAGCCCCCCCCAAACCCCGCAGCGTCCCCTCCCCCAGCCTCTGCCGCCGCGTCTGCACCCCACGCGGCCCCGGGTCCTGCCTGCCCAGCCCGTCCCGCTCCCCCAGACCCCGTGCTAACCCCCGCCGCTCCCGGGGCTTCCGCCATGCCGCCCCGCTCCACCGGCTCCCCATCCCATCCACGTGAACCGAGCCGCGGTGTCCGCCCCCAATCTGCCCGCGTGTGCCCCGGCGCTGCCCGTTACCGGTCCTGCTCAGCCCCGCCCCCGCGTCCGTCACTGCCGTGGCTCCGCCCCTTAGCCCCGCCCCTGCACACCCCCCTGCCGCCGTCATCGCCTCCACCCCGACCCCCGCTGTTGGCGTCACGCCGACCCCGCCTCCCTCCCTCGCTCCTGGAAGCCTCGCGGCCCCTCCCCCAAGGCGCGGCGCTGCCGCCATCCCGCGCGTTTTCCAACCGGCCTTGCTATCCCAGCCAGCAGCGGCGAGGCCCGTACCCAGCCGCGAGGCGGGGGGGGCTCATCCCGAATCCCCCCCCGCTGCCCGTGCCCCCCCCTCCGCTTATGCCACCGCCGGAACCTTTTCCGGCGATGCCTCGGCTCGGCTCCCCAGCCCCGGCCAGCAGCGCTCCCCGGGGAGCTCCCGACCCCGACCCGCCCTCCCGTCCAGAGCGCGGCTGCAGCCGCGTCGCCGGCCCGCCCGCCTTCTCTCGCCCCTCCACCCGAGGCGTCGCTGCACAGCTGCTGTCCGGTGCCGGCGCTGCCGTCGCGGTGCCCCGTCCCCGACCCTCCCGAGCAGCCCGCGTTCCCCGCGCCGCTGCCCATCGCCGCCGCGGTCCCGGATCCGGCCGTGCCGCCTTCACCGCAGCCCCGCCTCCGGCCCGCCGCGCTCCAGCCACGCTCTCGCCTACAGCACCGCAACCCGACCCGGGACCAGAATTCCCCAGTTCAGCCTTATTATCACACCCTGGAACACTCGCTATAAAAGACAGAGGGGGAGGTGATGTCACAGCACCCCCGTTAATAATGGAGCAAACAAGGAACTATTTTACACCCGCAAATGCTTTGCTGTTTCTGCAAAAGGCATCTCCGCTTTACACCGAGACACTGTATTCTAAAATCCGCCAGACATAAACCTCCCGAAATATTATGATGATTTCATTTCCATCAGACGCGATATCTGCAAAGACGAAAGCCTTAATATGTTAGCAATGCCGGTCATATTTAATGCACAGCCCGGGGGTCCCAGAAGATGGTCCCCCATCCCATCACATGAAATTAAAAAATTAAGAAAAGCTTTGAGGGACAATGGCATCTCATCCCCCTATTTCAAACAGCCGTTAAAGAGCACGTTAGACGGACATACACTTACACCCAATGATTGTAAGAATCTGGCTACAGTAACACTTACTGACTCACAGTATCTACTGTGGGAACTGAAATGGAAACGTATGCTCACAGAGACACTAGCAGCATACAGAGACAGTCCAGATATAGAACTACGTGCCCTGACCTTAACCAAACTGACTGGTGATCATCCCAATGACAGGAACGAGGAGCAAATGAATTTACCTAGAACAGCCCTAGGGGACATTAAAAAAATGGCACGCAGAGTTTTCTTACAGATTCAACCTGCAGGAGTCTTTGAAAAAGCGTATAACCTCATAAGCCAGGAACCATCTGAACCATTTACCACATTTGTGGATAGAGTAATACAGGCAGCTGAGAGACAGTGCTCTGATGACATAGCCCATCCAATAAGGGTACGAGACACTGTTGAAAATAATGCCAATTCAGACTGCAAAAAAGTTATTAAAGCAATAGCAAAGGAAAAGCCAACAGTGCCTGAAATGATAGATGCCTGCAACAAAATAGGAAGTTTACAGCAGGTGACATCCATTCAAACAAACGAACTTGGTAAAACCCTGGGAGAACAACTTGAAAGAGTTCCCACAGCTCAGACATCACAAACTGCTGCATTACCAGCACAAGCAGAAGCACGTGATCAGAAACTCACAGAAATACTGGCTGCTCTGCACCTCAATTCTCAACAAAACAATACCAGTATGACTGTGATGCCTACTGCTGTCACATCAGGACCCTGTTATTTCTGAAAAAAAACAGGTCATATAATGAAGAACTGCTCAGAAGTTAGAAGAATGATGCAGACATCGGATCGCTGCTCCAACTGTAAAAAAGAACGTCATATCTCCTGGCAGTGCCGAGCCAAACCTGATGTAAGCAAGAAAAACAATTCAAAAAACTCGAAGACGAGTGCGGAGCGCCACCGCGTGGTGAAACAAGTTATGGCACCACAGAACCCCGAGGGAGGATTTGTAAATACTCCAGCTCAGACGCCAATTCTTCCATCACCAGCAGAACCCCAGGTTATGCCACAGGCTTACTGCCCCCAGGGTTCTGGTGCACTTTGGCTGCCTCCAAGCCAATAACATTTTTAAAGGACAGTAGTTATACCTATATTCCTACAGGAATTACTGGGACTTTTCAATACAGGCAGGACTTTTTGGTTATTGGCAAAGAGATGAATGGTATTCTGGGACTGCTTGTTTTGTCTTGTGTATTTTCTGTCAACTGCTATGAAGAACTACGAGTGTTAGCTAATGCCTGTTATCCTCCCTTGCATATTCCACCTAGGGCCCCTATAGCTAATGTTATAGCACTGTTTATGGGGACCACAGAGCATATGCCACCTTGTGATCCCTCATTTAATCAGGACAACCCTGAAGTTTTTTGGATTCAACACATAAGTACACAACGCCCCATGATGACTTGTGAACAGTCTGTTGGTGGGATTCGAGTTAGAATCAAGGGTATGGTGGACACGGGGGCAGATGTTACTGTGATTTCTTACTATTACTGGCCAGCAGAATGGAAATTAATAACTGCCCCAAGTGCTTTCACAGGCATTGGGGGTGCAACTCCATGCCTACAGAGTGAGTCTGTGGTCAGCATTACAGGACCACACGGGAAAAAGGCATTGGTTCTTCCCTATGTAGTGCAAAGACACATCACAGTGTGGGGAAGAGATTTGCTTTCTCAATGGGGAGCCAGAATTGAACTGGATTTTTAGTAGGGGTCACTGAGACACTCAGCTTTTTAAAATTAACCTGGAAAACAGACACCCCCGTCTGGCAAGCCCAGTGGCCCCTAACAAACAATAAGCTGAGTGTTCTTAAGAACCTAGTGGCTGAACAGCTGCAAAAAGGCCACATCACACCCACTACCAGCCCATGGAACTCACCTATATTTGTAATCCACAAGAAAGCCTCTGGCACCTGGCGATTATTACACGATCTCAGAAAACTTAATGCAGTGATTGAAGACATGGGAGCCCTACAGCCAGTCCTGCCCAACCTTTCCATGATCCCAAGAGACTGGCCACTTGTCATTATCGATCTAAAGGACTGTTTCTTTAACATACCACTACACCCAGACAATGCACCTTGCTTTGCTTTCTCTGTTCCAAGCACAAACCTGCAGGAACCACTTCAAAGGTACCATTGGCTCGTTTTGCCACAAGGAATGAAAAATTCTCCAACCATCTGCCAGTATTACGTAGCCCGTGCCTTATCTGTGGTTCATGAGCAATTCCCAGAATCATTCATAATCCACTATATGGATGATTTATTGATAGCAGCTCCAGCGCAGAAACAAATGGAGACAACCCGTGATAGTGTTGTTGCTGAAATCACAAAAGCAGGACTGGTGATTTCTGAATCAAAAATACAAGAGACTGCTCCCTGGAAATATTTGGGTTGGAAATTGACAGAAGAATCTATTGTGCCTCAGAAAGTACAAATCCGGACGGAGATTCACACTTTACAGGATCTACAACAGCTTTTAGGAGAGATCAACTGGGTCAGACCTGTGTTAGGAATCACTGCTGATGAACTTGCTCCACTTTTTGACTTGTTGAAAGGGGACAATAACGTTAGATCCCCATGGTCTCTCACACCTGAAGCTTGCAAAGCCTTAGAAAAAATTACAAAAGGCCTGCGAACCAGGCAGGCACATCGCTGTATGCCAGATAAACCCTTTTTCCTTGCAATTTTAGGACAAGAGCTGAGACTGTGTGGTCTCATCTTTCAATGGCACCCCTCTCAAAAAGATCCCTTGTTAATGATTGAATGGGTTTTCATTTCTTACAGGTTGCCAAAGACAATCCTCACACCTTTACAAATGATGTCTCAGATCATCATCAAAGGTAGAGCAAGGCTTCTTTCAGTAGCAGGTTGTGAATTTGCAATTATCTATTTGTCCCTGAAGAAAACTTATTTTGAGTGGGCAATGCAAAAATCAGAAGACTTGCTGTATGCCTTGCTTGATTTTCCAGGCGTTTGCTCCATTCATTATCCGGCACACAAAATGATCAAAGCTAAATTATGCTACAAAGAAAAACCTCTGATCAGTGAAGAACCTTTAGAAGCAATTACTGTCTTTACTGATGGATCAGGGCAAACGCACAATTCAGTAGTTACATGGCAAAATATGGAAACAAAAGCTTGGGAACAAGATGTTCAAAAGGTTGAAGGTTCTCCTCAGATTGTAGAGTTAGCAGCAGTTGTAAGGGTTTTTCAGCTCTTTCCAGAACCTCTCAACTTGATAACTGACTCAGTATATGTTGCTAATATTGTCAAGAGAATTGAGGGATCAGTTCTAAAGGATGTGAACAATGATAAGTTATGTCTTTGGCTTACCTGTCTTTACCAAATCCTATCTCACAGAACTAATCCTTATTTTATTTCCCACATAAGGGCCCATTCATGCCTCCCAAGATTTATGGCAGAGGGAAATGCTCGAGCAGATGCATTGGCATCAGCTGTCTCTGATGAGGAAGATGCCTCAGTGCTTGCTGCAATAACTCTGCCTAACACTATTGAACAAGCAAAATTGAGCCATGCATTCTTTCACAAAAATGCACAGGCAATTAAATGAGATTTTCACATTACCTTAGAGCAAGCACAAAATATTGTACAAGCTTGCCCTGACTGCCAGCTGGTTCTGCCACTTCCTGCTACAGGAGCCACCAACCCAAGAGGGTTGGAGAGCTTGCAGAAATGGCAAATAGATGTTACTAGGTATCCCTCTTTTGGGAAGATTAAAAAAACATCCATGTCTCTGTGGATACATTTTCAAATGCAATTTTTGCTTCTGTGCATACAGGGGAAACAGCTGAGTATGTTTGCCAGCATTTTTCACAACCCTTTTCTTATCTAGGTATCCCCCAAGAGGTCAAAACTGATAATGGTCCTTCTTATACCTCACATGAATTGGCTGCATTTTTAAATGACTGGGGCATTTGCCATACATTTGGCATTGTTCATTCGCCCACAGGTCAGGGAATAATAGAAAGGACACATCAGACTCTAAAACGCATTTTAGATCAACAGAAAGGGGGAGATCCTCAGGCCTCACCTCAAAGGAGGCTAAATAAAGCATTGTATGTCTACAATTTTTTGAACAGCTCTGCAGACGAGCCAGATCCTCCTATTTATAGACACTTTTTAAATAACAGAAAAGCAAAACTGAAGGAGCACCCCCCCAGTCTTGGTTAAAAACTTAGAAACAGGACAAATAGAGGGACCATAAAACCTCATAACATGGGGAAAAGGGTTTGCGTGTGTTTCCACAGATGGAGGCCTCAAGTGGGTGCCAGCAAAGAATGTGAAGCCCCACTGTGCATCAAAACCTGCTGAAGCCTCTACAGCAGCCAGTGATCCTGCAAGAAGCCAGGAAGCAAACACCCAGACCTGAACTGTGAAGAATCATCAGGAGAAAGTGACCAAGAGAAACAGTTCAAGAAAAGAATGGAGTTTCATTGTTTGCATGAATGCATGTTGTTTTTCTTCCTTTGTTTTAGCTTTTGTAGTGAAGTGTTACTAGTGAATCAACCCCAGACAAATATCTGGGTTTCCTTAGCCAAGTCAGCAGGCTCCGACACCATCTGCTTATCTAACACAAGTCCTGACAAACCTTTTTCAACCTGTTTAGTAGGAGTAACCTTTGCCAGAGGGTTTCAACAATGTCACCCTTGAAAGGTATTGGCCATATCATGATCATCATGTATCTCCAACTACCAGCCAAAGACATCAAACTTACATTGACAATTTTAAAGCTGATCAATTTGATCTCCCAGAGCTTGAAATCTTAGGTTCAGTAACTATGAACAGTTGTTATTTCTTTCATCTCATGGAAGGAGACGGTCCTCATTTAAACGTTACCCCATATCACCCAGTTTATAGCAATGTGTCTTTTTGGTGTAATCAAACTAAACTTCTCACATATTTTGAGTCACACGCAAGTCGATTTAGCAAACTTCCAATACGATTTCCCAAGGGAATTTGGCACATTTGTGGAGACAGAGCATGGCAGGGCATAATTTCATATATAAAAGGTGACCCCTGTGCACTTGGACAACTTACCATACCAGCCCCCAGTGTTAAAGAGGTGGTCAAAAAGAAAAATAGAAAAATCAGATCCTCCACAGGACATCATTTTGAAAGTGACTTTCGCCCGTGGAATTCTGGCACGACAATTATCACAAGCATTTTTTTTACCTCAGGTGAGCACCTCATTTGCTCTGAGACAGTTAAATCAGTTGGGATGTTGGCTCAGTAAAGAAATAAATGCCACATCATGGCAATTAGTGACTTGTTGACAGATGAAGAAGCAGTGAAACATGCCACTCTACAAAACAGAGCAGCCCTTGACTTCCTTTTACTGGCTCATGGGCATGGCTGTGAAGATTTTCAAGGATTGTGTTGCATGAATTTATCAGATCATTCTGTTTCCATTCATGAACAGTTGCAAAATTTAAAGGATTTAGCTAACCAAAATACTACAAGCAATCCAACCTGGCTAGACAGGTTGTTCGAAGGTTGGATCTTTGCCTCTTGGCTAAAGGAACTCTATAAAATAGGCTTGTTTATTCTATTAATAATAGTTGTGTTATTAGTGTTTTTACCCTGCATAATCCAGTGTATAAGGAAAATAATGGCCAAGATAGTTTCTAATATTTTTGTTGTTCAATGAAATGGGGGAGATATTGGTGAAGGAATAGCAAAGACTTAGGAATGCCTAGCAAGTAGTTCTGAAGCAATAGATGAAATAGGGATGTTAGCAGTATTTAACACAGGTGCTGAAACTAGTTATGTTAAGGTTTGAGGCCCCTTCCTTTGTTTAGATAAAACCAAATACCATACATGCCAAAGAAGCACCAGATATCCTGTCCCAAGCCTGGCAGGAGAGATCTCAAGACAAGAGTAAAGCCATAAAACATGGTAATTTAGTTGTTCCTCTAGGTTGCATGCAAATATTAGGAAATTAGTATATTGTATTAGATTGGTTATTTGAATTTAGATTATTCATTATGGAATAATACTTATTGTACTGCAAATGGAAAATCTCTCTCTCTCTCCTGCTTCTCTCTCTTCTCTGCTTCTCCTCTCTTCTCTCTGCTTTTGTCTCTTCTTCTTCTTCCTCTCTTCTCTCCCCGCTCCTCCTCTCCTCCTCCTCGCTCTTATTACCTCTAATCTCTAACTTTTCTCTAAGCTCTCTCATATACCCACGCCCTATAATAAAATACAACCCTGAAGAACAGCAAATAATCATCTCCTGAGTCTGTCCAGTGACCGTCCAGAAACCCCACGGTCCCACAAGACTTGGCCTGTGGGGGACACAGGAGTTTCCCAGGCCTGGGCTCTGGTGCTGTCCCTGCTGACTGAGTGCCAGAGCGGCTCCCAGCGACACCTGCCACATGTTCCTTCCCCTGCCCTCACGTCCCTGAACCACCAGCACCCACTGCAGTCCATGGTGGCATCAGAGCTGTCTCCTGCCTGTTCAAAAGGAGACAGATCACAAACAGGCACAGGGTGCCCATGGTGACATCTCAAGTCTCTCTGGGCTGCTAAAGAGCACTGAGGTCACATGAGGCCAGTGACTCCATGGTGACATGCCAGACCTCTTTCACCCTCCAAAGACTTGTGAGCTCCCAAGCACTCACCAGAGGATAACAGATGTGTCTCTACATGCCATGGAGCCCATTTGGCACAGGCACTCACCGAGGTTCCATGCTTACATCCCAGTGGTCTCTGTGATCCTAAAGAACACTGAGGTCATGTGCAATCCCAAGGGCTCCATGGTGACATTGCAGCAGTCTCTCATCTGCCAAACCACACTGACCTCACAGGCTGTCACAGGGTCTCAATGGCAACATCACAAGTGTCTCCAGGCTGCTCAGCAGCTGTGATGTCACAGGCACTCATAGGGACTCTAGGGTGACATTCCAGGGGTGTCAAAGGCTGCAAAAGAACCATGAGGTCACACACTGTTACAGGAATTCCACAGGGACATCCCAGGGGGCTCCAGGCTGCTAAAGAAGTGCTTTGCCACAGGCACTCAGAGGGGTTCCATTGTGACATGCCAGCGGCCACCACGCTCCTAAGGAACACGGAGGTCACAGGCAGTGAAAGCAGCTCTGTGCTGACATCCCTCGTGTCTCCACCCTGCCAAAGAACTCTGATGTCACTGGCACTGACAAGGGCTCCATGGTGACATCCCAGGTTTCTATGAACTACTAAAGAGCACTCAGGTCAAAAGCCCTCCCAAGGCCTCCATCCTCACATCCCAGAGGGAGACAGGTTTTTAAAGAGCCCTGAGCTCACCTGCACTCACAGGGCTTCCACAGTGGCATCACAGGGCTCTCTGGGGCTTCTAAGGAGCCAGGAGGTCCCTGGCAGTGAGAGGCACTCCGTGGCCACATCCTAGAAGAATCTGGGCTGCCAAAGAGAGGTCAGGAGCAGTCACAGGTACTCCATGGTGTGAAAAGTAAGATTCACTTTCCTGGTAAATTTCAAAACGTTTAATAAAAGACAGTAAGAGACAAAAAATAAAGCCAAAGGTTATAAAGGTCAGGTGCTTGACATACAGCCCAGAGCATATACTAACTCAGAAAACAATTTAGAAATTGCATCAATGTATTGCATATTCCTAGAGCTTCATGTACTATTCAACCTGTATATCAACTTTTAAAAACTTTTTATTTTTAACTTTTTTTTCTCCTTGGGGCTCATGCTCCTTCTTGTCAGCGCATTCCCAGATAACGAAGATCAATAAATTCCTTCCCTGGACTTCTGGTGTTAGTCACCCCTGTGCTCATCCAGACAGAATAACCCAAGAATGCGTAGAAATTCCTGGATATCTTCCCTTTTTACCATTCTCCGAGTTAGTTACATGAGCAAAAGCTTTTTACATCACCATGAAATATAGATATTTATCACATTACTATTTTTAAGTTTTGGTAAGAGCAGAACTAAAAGAAACTGTATTCATACAGCAAAGTTTTCCAACATTATACACATAGCATTCATTTTAGTACTTGCGAAAAGCCAATAATATAATATGTAATTGTAACAACGGTGACATCACAAGGGTCTTTAATCTTCCTCCCCTCTCAGTCACCCTCAGTACGCCCCACTGCTCCCGGCAAGGGAAGGAGGGAGTCTTTAGGAGCCGCCGGAGCTCCTGCCCCGTCCCTGCACGGGCAGCAGCGTGAGACCCTAAACCCGGTGTGCGGGACTCTGAGCCCGCCGTGCCCCTGCCCCGCCTGCCGCCTCCATTTCTGCATCGCTCCCTCGCCCCGCTGCGCTCCCGCTCGCCCGGGCTGGAGAAGCAGCGGGGGAGGCGTGGGAAAAGCGCCATCAAACAAAACTCCAAGCGACCCGCACAGAAATCTCCTTGGCAGAGAGACACCGGGCAGGGCCCCGCCATCGCCCGCAGCCCGTGCCCGGCCGCACCGTGCCCGGCCCCGCTGCTCGCCCAGCGCAGCCTCCTCCTCTCCCGCCATCGCCCGCAGCCCGTGCCCGGCCGCACCGTGCCCGGCCCCGCTGCTCGCCCAGCGCAGCCTCCTCCTCTCCCGCCGCCGCCCGGGGCCCTCACGCTCGGCTGCCGCCGGCGGGAAAAGCCCTTCCCGTGCTGCCCCGCGCCACCGCCGAGCCTGAGGGACCCTGAGGGGCTGCGCGGGCAGAGAGGGGAAAACAGAAGGAAAAACAGAAATCAGAAACAAAAAGCGGCCTGGCGGTGGCGGAAAAGGGAGACTAACAACTACCACACTCTCGCCTAAGACTCCTGCCCATACCCGCAGCTCCGTCTGCCGCGCCGAAAAATAAAACGCCCCGCAGCAGAAACACAAAATTCCCTCCCCTCAGAGCGCAGAGCCAAAGCCGAAAGCCGCCAAGGGCGCCCGGCCCTGCGCTGCCGCGGCGGGCGGGGGAACTCGGGGCGGGCCGGTCGCTTCGGGCCGGGCTCTGGGGGCAGCGGGGCCGGGACGGCGCAGTATTTCTCTGAATATTCAGGAGAAGCCAATCCCACAATATGTGTTTGTAGCAGCGGCAGAGCCGCAGCGCCCAGCGCTCCCCACTCCCACCCCACCTGCGCCACCCCCTCGCATCCAGCGACCCCCGGGAGCGGAACTGGGGCTCGGGGGGAGGGGGACGGCACGGACGGTTCTGCACTGGGGGCCCCGAGCCCCCTGCCCAGCCCTGTGAAGCGCGGAAAAACTCTCTATACCACACAAAATAAGGTATAAGAGTAGGAATGTATTTATTCAGCGCTCAGGGGGATAACTCCTCCAAAACCACGCACACCTTTGGCGACCTGCACCTCTCTTTTTATTCTCTACAAACTACAATTGCACAATATACCTAACACATATTCATTGCCTGCTCTGCTTCATACTACAATTAGCTACACGCCTCTTTCTGCTCCACACGGCTCCTTGGGAAAAAGGAAACAGTGTTCCTCTCAGTTGAACATTTCATCTTGTCTCCTTGCACATATTCTTTTTACTCCTTTGCTCATCTTCTGGACTTTGATACCAGTTTTCCTGGGTTCAGGGATCTGGAGAATACCCCTTATCCTGTGGTGCCTTTGTCCTTGCATCCTGTTCGCCCACCCCAGCTCTTTATCTTATCCTGCAGCCTTGCTCTCCCCCGTTCTTGTAAGCACCGTAAATTCCAGCAAACATAGGGTTTTGTCAGCCCCCTTCTAGTCCAAGCATTTCTCGATGCTCGATTCCTAACTCTCAGTTGCTCTGTCTCCCCTGCAGGCTCAGGGGGTGCTGCCCCCTCCCCAACAGCCGCTGCTGCGGCGGCCGCGGGGCACAGGGGGTGGCAAAGGGGGCTCCGGGATGCGAGCGGGGGAACAGCGGGAGGAAGAGGAGGAGAGAGGAAGGGGAGGAGAGAGGAAGGGGAGGGGCAGGAGCAGGAGGAGCAGGAGAGGAGCAGCGGGCGCAGGCGGAGAATTCGGTGCTGCAGGGCGAGCCCGCTGAGCCCGCAGCTCCGCTGGCCCCGGCAGCATCGCATTCCTGCATCCCGCGGGTGAGCGCGGAGGGGAAGCTCGGCCCGGGGCTATTGCGGCAGCTCCGGCACGGCTGGTTGGGTTTCGGATTCTTGGGGGATGGGGGTTGGTGTTTGTGCCTCGCAGATTCGGGAATCGAGTCCCAAATGTATTTGGGTGTCCGTGGGAGAAGGTATTGTTTTATTGATGTGAGGAGGGGATGTTTCTGGCTCTTGCAGGAATCCAAAGCTGAGCCGTAAATGCTCCTTGGGGGGATTTGGAGGGGCCCACGTGGCGATGGCCCGGTCCCGGCGGGGCGGGACATCGGTTTTGGGGATCCCTGGGAGAGGCGGGAGATGAAAGGCGGGAGCCCCGGCGTGGGGAGAGGGGCGACAGCAGAGCTGGGGGACACCCGGCAGCCTGGAGGGGAGGTGCAGCCGGGAGATGAGTGGGGTGCGGGCCCCCCGAGCCTGGAAGGGCTGGCGGGGAGTGGGAGTAAGGCCTGAGTGACTGGAGTGGGGGGAGCCGAGTCAGACTGGGATGAGCCCTGGGACCCCCGAAATACCCTCAGCGTGCCTGAGCAGGAGCCGGGAGAGAGGGGATCCCCAGGATCCATGGGCCCCCAACTGCTCTGAGAACAGGGACCCCCATAACCCCAAAGTGAGGACAGTGCAATCAGGGATCTCCTGGGAGAGTGTTTTTTAACACCTTCTTGATATTTGGAGGTTTTTATGGACACCAGACACTCGGTGACTTCTTGAGGTAGGCCTGGACATCGGGACCTTCAAAGCCACTGCACTCACGTCTTGTTTTTCCCCAAACCCTGGTTTCCCATTTCCACGTTTTATCCAGATAGAGGAAAAAGCTGTGAGGAAGAGGAAGGTGCGCCATCAAAAAATAATGGAAGAGGCTGTTTGGAGCAGCTGCACGATGCAGGAATCCAACGGGGAGGAAAACCCCCAGAGATCCCACATGAGGAGGAGCTCCAAACCCAGCCCAGGATGCTCTCAGGTGGAAAGCCCCAGCCTGTCCCAGGCAGGGAGCCAGAGACCTGGCCAGAGCTCTGAGCTGATGGTCCATGAGCAGCTTCATGATGGCAAGAAGCCCCTCCAGTGCTTGGAATGTGGGAAGAGTTTCCGCACAAGCTCCCACCTGAACCGCCACCAGATGATCCACACCGGGGAACGGCCCTATGAGTGTGGGAAATGTGGGAAGGGGTTCAGAGATACCTCTGACCTGATCTGCCACCAGAGAGTGCACACTGGGGAACGGCCCTACGAGTGTGGGGAATGTGGGATGGGCTTCAGCGTCAGCTCCCACCTGATTGCCCACCAGAGGATCCACAGTGGGGCACAGCCCTATGAGTGTGGGGAATGTGGGAAGAGCTTCAGACTGAGCTCCAGTTTGATCCGCCACCAGATGATCCACACCGGGGAACGTCCCTACAAGTGTGGGGAATGTGGGATGGGGTTCAGGAAGAGCTCCCACCTCACTCGCCACCAGATGATCCACACTGGGGTACGACCCTATGTGTGTGGGGAATGTGGGAAGAGCTTCCATGACAGCTCTGGCCTGATCATACACCAGGCAATGCATGCTGGGGAAAGCCCCTACAAGTGCTCAGAATGTGGGAAGGGCTTCATCCAGAGATGCAACCTTATTGTCCACACTGGACAATAAGGACAAGAGGATCCACACTGGGGAGAAGCCTTATCAGTGTCCTGAGTGTGGGAAGAGCTTCACCCTGAACTCTAGCCTGGTTGTTCACCAGCAGATACATACCAGGGATAAGCCCTATTAGTGTCCTGAGTGTGAAGAAAGGTTTCAGAGGAGATCCCATCTGCTCAGGCATCAGCAGATTCACACACAAGAGAGGCCCTTCTGCTGCCCTGACTGTGGGAAGGGCTTTAAAAAAACCTCCACCCTTGTCACCCACCAGCAGATCCACACCAGGGAGAGGCCCTAACAGTGTCCCCAGTGTGGGAAGAGCTTCTCCCAGAACCTGCCGTGACCCAGCACTAATGGGGGCACTGGTAAGGGAAGCTCTGTGAGTGCCCCGCCTGTGGGAAGAGGTTCCTGCGCTGCTCCAGCTCCATCCCCTCTGTTGGGCCCCGTTGGAAGCTCTCCAGTGACCCTCGTTAGGCAGAGCCTTGGTGATCCATGGTCCTGGTGATCCTTGTTGGGAACACACCAGGCTGTTGGTCTCCACATCTTCCTGGGTCCCCGTGGGCCGCTGGATTCAGCAGGCCAGAAATCCATTGGGATGCAGACTGACATCAGGAATTCATTTGGGACAGCAGATTTTACTTTCCACCCCAAAAAAATTCACCTTTGCATCCAATCATTTCATCTGCCGGCATCAAGGAATACTGGATGGTCTTGGAGATCTTTACCAACCTGAACCATTCAATTATTCTAATTCTGTCTGGGCTGCAGGCATCTTCCTCAGCCATATGGTGATGTACACAGTGGAGTGGAAAGTCCTCTAAAAAAGGTTCTTTCTACCCACCCAAGCACATGCATACTCAGTCAGCATGGATAGGTAAATAATTTTATTTTGCCCTTGATTTTCTTTCATTTTTCTTCAGCCCTTCACTCAACATTGGGGTAAAAAATAAAGAGATTGAACTAAGACATGGATGGGGATGTTGTGGGACATGGGTGGGGACATGGTGGGGACTGGGACATGGATATGGGTATGGATATGGATATAGATACAGACAGGGCTGTGGATGGAGATATCAGGCTTGAGGGGGGTCACAGACATAGATGGTGACATGGGGGAATGTGGTCATGGATGGTGACATGGCGGTATGGCCATGGATGGTCACAAGTGGCCTAGGGGACAAGTCCATGGGTGGACACATCCACACCATGACGTGTCCCATGACGAAGGAGAACACATCCCCACCACCACCCCTTCACGCTACCGTTGATTCACTGCTCCTCCCCTGGGTGTGACACCTGCCTGGCGGGATGTCCCCATGTTCTGGTGACCCGTGTCCCTCAGGCCACTCCCACCAGTGGCTCCAGCAGCAGCCAGAGCCCGTCCTCGGCTCGCAGGATCAGCTCAGGCTTGCGGCGCGGGGGTGGCCTCGCTGTGTCCCTCCGCAGCACGAACCGGGACAGTGTCAGTGCCACCACCACCTTCATCTCAGCCATGGCAAAGCTCTGCCCGATGCAGTTCCTGCCACCACATCCCCATCGTCACTGTCACCCCACTGTGATCCCAGCCAGGGATGGGGGGGGCACTTGGGGACACTCCTGTCCCCACCCCACCACGTCCCTGGGGCCAGCAGAGAAGGGGATGAAGGAGGACGGAGACCATCCCTTGCTGTTCTCTGGGCTGAACCTCAGGGGATTGAACACCTGGGGTGACAGTGACACTGTGAGGACGCAGCTGTCACCACCATGGTGACAGGGACACCTCGTAGGGTGGCACTAGCTCATGCTCGGGCCAGAGCTCTGGGTTGTGGTGGGTCCCGTAGATGCTCATCAGGCAGATGACCCCTGGTAGGATGGGAATGGCCACTTTAGGGACAGCAGGTGACAGCAGTGGGTGGTGACACTGGGGACACACTGGCCACACCATACCCTTGGGGATGACACGGCCGTCATGCAGGGGGACGTCCTCGGTGCAGCGCCGGGACACGGCAGTGACAGGAGGGTGCAGCCACAGGCTCTCCTTGATGCACATGGTGGTGAAGGGCAGCGGGGCACCCCCAGCCCTCCACTGCCCTTGTGACACACCCGATTCCATCCTGGGGGCACCCAGAGTGTGTCAGGGTCATCTACTACCCCTGTGACACACCCTGATCCACTGCGGGTGCAAAATGGTTCTGTCCCCAAAACTTGCTGTGTCCTCCCCTGTGACACCTGGATCCAGCAGGGGCAGCCAGGGCTGCTGTCCCCACCCAACCCCCTCCACTTACTAAGCCAGGGCTTGAGGAAGGCCTAGAAAGTTTTATCCTTGGAGGCCACGAAAGCTGCAACACACAAGGATGGGGTGGGCAGGGATTCACTGGGGTGGGGACACTGGGGTCCCCTGGGTGGGGACACTGGGATGAGGCACCCTGTCTGCGCCCCTTAACCCACAGTGGGGACCCTCTCCCAGCACCCACAGCCAACCGAGCATGAGGGTTGTGGGACAACCAGAGGCTGGATAGGGTGACACCTTTGGCTGGCCTTAGGGAGCCTCAGGGACAGGTTGTTGGCCACTCTGGGGTGGTGTTTGACCTGGCCGTGGTGACACCTCTGGGGACCTGTGGGGTTGGGCTGGTGGCCACTGCCTGGGCACTGCCAGGTCTCTGTGCCAGGTGCAGTGACACCCATGGGTGGCCCTGGGGACCCATCTGGTGTCTCGTGTCCTACCTGAGGCACTGAGGAGTGGCCGGAGGGTGCTGGGGTGGAAGAGGCGCAGGACGGGCAGCCAGGGAAGTCCCCACCAGAGGCAGCCACGATGGTACCGGGCCACCAAGGCATCCACCTGCTGCAGGCCCTGCTCTGTGCTCTGGCCCTGGGGACAACAGGGGACATGTGTGTCATTGGGGGCATGCACAAGCTTGGGGACATGTCTGCCCTGGCATCTCGGGCGTTGTAAGGCTTCTGGGAAGAGTCTGGCCGCGTGGCTGGCGCGGTGTCGGAGTGCGGCCGCCGGACTCTCACCTTCCGGCGGTCCCGCGCAGGGGTTGCCAGCCTTGGGGGCAAGTGTGTCTGTCCCTACTGTCCCCTCGCAAGTGCCACCACCTCGTCCTCACTGTCCTTTTGCCGGTGCCACCACCCCATCCTCACTGTACTCCCAAGTGCCACCACCCTGTCCTCACTGTCCTCCCAAGTGCCACCACCCCAATCATTCCTTCTGTCCCGTCACAGGTGCCACCACCCTGTCCCCATTGTTTCTTTGCAGGTGCCTCCCCCCCCATTCCCACTGTCCCCGCAGGCATTATCCCTGTCCCCTCACCATGCCAGTGTGTCCCAGCAGCCAATTTTACCGGGGGGGATGGGGAACTTGTTCAGCTGGCGACAAGTGACCCAGAATCGGGTGACAGTCAGCAGCACATCTATCACGATCCGCTCAACCCAAGCCCGAGTCGTGATGGTTAAGTCGACCCCAGGGTGCAAAAGACAAAAGGCAAGAGACTCAGGTTTGTTTAGCAGAAAGCAGTAATTCAGTTTATTGCGTACTAACAATCAAGTTTTGTGATAGAGAGAGAGAGAGAGATAAAAGGGGAGAGAGAAAAGGATGGGATATACCTACCAATTGATGGGACGCACCCTTGTGGCCATCCAACGAGACGAGATGAGACGAGACGCATCTTCAATCCATTGGGGAGAAAAAGATCTCAAAGTCAGTTTGGGGAAAGTCACTTTTTATAGTCCTTTTCCAAAGCTAGTGGCCTCTGGCCAAAAGGTAGGAAGATTTATGGACTATTGTCTGTGGAGATCTTAGCCCCATGATGCAGGTGCGGGGACAGGGTGTGATAACCAACACCCTGCAGTGTACCATGAAAAGCACCAGGCACAGCTACAAATAATCCCTGGCCTGATGCAAGCATCCACCTTGGGCAGGCTGGAGCTCTGGTTCAGGGCAAGTGGTGCAATCTCAGGGCCCAGTCTTTGCTGATGGTCATAAGGCAGATCAGAGAAAACTTGAGACTGACTCCTACACCACCCCATGGTTCACAATCATCGGCAGCAGCACTTCATTCCTGGTGTTGTGGTGAAGTCTTCAGGACTCAGATGAGTTGAGAGCATATCCCAGAAAACAGAGACAGAAAGTTGGACAGAATAGGAAAGTAGGAAAAAGATAAGGGAAAGGTAAAAGAGAGAGAAAACAAAACAAATAATCAATTTCAATTTCTGATTACAAAAAGATAAATAAGCAGTTTAAATCAATGTTTCAATTTCAATTTTTTGATTTAATAATAATGATTTCTTGATTAAAATAAAATGATCAGTTAACAATCAATTTTCAGTTTTAATTTCTGATTACAAAGAGATGAATAAGCAATTTAAATAAATGTTTATAAATTTTAATCAATTTACCAATCAATTTCAATTTCTGATTACAGAAGACAAATAAACAATTTAAATCAATGTTTCAATTTCAATTTTTGATTCAATAATAATTTCTTCGTTAAAATATAATCAGTTTGAGTCAATTTTTAAAGAAAATGCAACATAAATAATAACTAAAAATCAACCTTAATCAATATTCATGATGCAATACAACAAAGATAAGCAATTTTGAAGCAAGAAATGTTCAAATTACAAATCAAATAATTGATTTCATTTTAAAATGGAACACAACTAAAATAAGGAATTTTAAAACAAACAATTTTCAAATTTAAAACAGCAATTTTAGTAAAGTTACAGACACAAAGATTTAAATTATTTTTAGTACTCATTACCAAATCTTCTACAAAAACACTATCACAAGCAGTTCTAAATCATGCAAACCCATTGCTCATATACCCCAGTATTGTTTCAGGAATCTGCTTTGGATAACTTTCAAAGTTACAGACATTCTGTTCTGTGTCTAAGCAAATATCTTGAGCTCTGATTGCATTACTTTCACAGATAAACTCTTGTTGTTCCCAGACAATGTGAGTTTCCAAATTAATAGTTTGTTACTTTTCACTAATTTGACAACCCATTCTCTAAGATCAAAAGGATAGAAAATAGCTCCATCATGATTCAGCCCCAATGCAGTGATAGGGAATATTGAATGTACTGGAGCATTACATGTGGTCAGTGCAAAGGCTGTGGCTGTGTTTGTGCTGGGGTAGTAATTTCACCAGGATTGGAATTATTTTTCAAAATCATGGGCATTATCCCAAATTATTCTCCGAATTTCAGTAGGAAAAGTGGCTTCCTCCACTTCTTGTACAATTCAGGCAGCAACTGACTGCATCCACAATTGAGCCTGAATAAAGCAGAGAGCTAAAGAGATGTTAGCCAATGTATTCATTAATACTTCTAAATCAATACTATTCAAAATTCCCAATTTTGTTCCCACAACAGCAGTTATGTCTCTTGTTTGTTTCTTGAAAGGATCCTCCTACTTTTGCAACCAGGCTGTCCACCCCTAGAAAAGGTGAACAAGCTGGCAGAATTACTGAGACATTGTTTTGCATTGGCAATTTGACTTGTTTAAAAGACAATGCCAGATTAAACAATCTTTGTTGTTGGCCAGTTTTCTGAATTACTCAAGGTCCAATTTCAAAAATTTTCAGGCTCAGTATAACCGGTGGTTGGGTAGTAGGTGTTATAACATTAAGTTCCCCTCCATGTTTTTAATTGTTTTTACCACATAATTTCATAGGAAAATTGTGCAACAGTTCAATTTTGATTTTGAATCTCACAAAATGAAACACATCTGTAAGGTCCTGTGCCATGACTGCATACAGGTTCGATGAGGGATTCAACAATTAATCCCGTGGCATTATTCTGTGAAAAGTAAACACAATAGAATCTGCCACAAAGAGGCAGGAGGTTAAAATGATGGAACTATCCAGCATGTAATGCGTACTGGAATTCTGTTAACTTATCAATCATTTTGCTGCCAAGAAGGAAGCCACTCTGTACCTCCTTTAAACACAGGATAAGAATCAGTGTAGTTGCAAACAAAGGAGGCACTCCGCACTTCAAGCTGGAAAACACCCCAATAACCATCAGCACCCCAACCCAAGAGTCACCCCATCCCCCAGCAATAATTTGTTCAGCAGAAGCATTAGTGAATGAAGAATTAGTGAACAAAGATTGTTTGGGGGAGAAAGCAGAAGCTACTTCAATTATTGAGGGAGTTTTGTCGTAGCTGCTGCCCAAGTTCTCAGTTTCTGTTATTGCCAGATTTTTTACAGTTCCTTCTGTTACTGAGGATTTCTGGGCCACCCCTTCAGGGGGGGCAGTCCCAGTAGTGGCTGTCTTCAAAAACTTCACTTCCTGAGAAGGTTTTTGAATTTTCTCTGAGGCAATTTGCGAGTTAGGGCTTTCCAAATGGGAGATTATTTTTTGTTGAGTATCCCTCACTACTTCTATTTCATCTCCTCCCATAAGGGTATCATCAGTATATTGATAAACAGCCAGAGTGCCAGGATTGGGTTTTTTGATTGTCCATACAGGTAAGATTTACAAGTCCTGTATAACCGGTTTGATGTCTACTTTGGCACCACAGGGAAGAGGATATTGTTTTACATTTACAGGTAATTGCATAGGTGATTTATGGCCAGTGGAGAATTTTATTTCATGTATAATTTGCAAGCAGGCAGATTTTTGAATGTTGTCTAGGAGTTGGTCAGGGGTACCAATTAAAGCTACAGGGTTTTCCCTTTCCAAGGGGTTAAACCTGCCTGCCCAAGTAACAGTGTGCTGAGTTAGGGACCAAAAGTTAAATTTGTCACCCATTGTTAAGAGAGCTCCATGGCCCCAGTGGCTACTAACTTCTTGTGTTGCTAATTTTAATATGAATCAGGACAGGCAATGAATATGTATTAGGTGTATTGTGCAATCCTAATTTGCAGAGAATTAAAAGAGAGGCAGAGTTCACCAAAGGTGTGCGTGTTTTTGGAGGAGCTATCCCCCTGAGCGCTGAATAAATACATTCCTACTCTTACACCTTATTTTGTGTGGTATAGAGAGTTTTTCCGTGCTTCACAGGGCTGGGCAGGGGTCTCGGGGCCCCCAGTGCAGATCCGTCCGTGCCGTCCCCCTCCCCCCGAGCCCCAGTTCCGCTCCCGGGGGTCGCTGGATGCGAGGGGGCGGCGCAGGTGGGGTGGGAGTGGGGAGCGCTGGGCGCTGCGGCTCTGCCGCTGCTACAAACACATGTTGTGGGATTGGCTTCTCCTGAATATTCAAATTAATACTTTATGTGTAGTGTTTTTTTAAAATATAGTTGTTTTTAAAAATAACATAGGCTAATAATATGTCTTTGTAATAAACTACCTACTTAATTAAATAACACCCAATGAAAGTACCTACTGCTAATAACCAGTTACCAGCAACAACAGTCTATAAAACTTAAAAATCGCAGCCCAATTTAAAACTAATAAAAGAAAATTAAAACTACAATAAAAAAACACGTTCTAAAATACAAACTCAATAAATAGCCAGATAAACACTTCCTAAAATATAAAAAATAATTTATAAAATGTTTATAAATATATAATAAGTTTATAAATATACAACAAGCTAAAACATTTTAAAAATATCTCCAAAAAATCAAGTGTACTCTTAGCTAAAAACCAAAGACCCAACCATTATAATCTTTTTCTTTATTCTTTGTTTGTTATTATCTTTTATTAAGCCTTTTTAAATCTACGAAAAAGAAATCTCATTTTTCATGCCACTCACTGAGGAGTCACTACTGAGCAAATTGTTCAGTGCCGGCTCTGGCAGCTGCCCAGTCCCAGCCTCAGCTCTTCCTTGTTTCTTTTTCTCTCTTTCCTATTTCTCTACCTCACATTTCTTGTTCCATTAAATCCATGTTCAATCAAATCCATATGTTGGTTCTCCTGTGGTCTCATTTGCACCTTCACTGGGCTGAAGGTGTCTCACCCTGCTGGGCCCCTTCTCACCACCATCGTTCCGGGATTCTGTCAGGGCTGCTCTCTCCTTTTCTTCTTCCCTCTGCTTTGAGCTGGGAATGGGCTGGAAAATGTCCAGCATGATATAAATACATCTTACAATATTGGCTTTTTGCAAATACAAAAATGGATGCTGTGTGTATAGTGTTAAAGTAACTCTGCTATACAGATACAGTTTTTATTTATGCTATTAACTAAACTTAGACACTGTAGTGAAATAGCTGATATAGTCATGTTTGTGGGAATTGAACTGCCTGCTTGGTTGGGATAACATCCAATGTATGTGTGATGAAGACCCCTGCTAGAATCAGCAGCAGGTAAAAGTTGACAAGCCATGGAACAGGGTCGGCCATGGTGCTCAGTTCAAGTGCCACCAGCACGCCCGCTCGGACGTCTGTCCTCGCCGAGGTCAGCCCAGGCTGTGGGGCACGGCGGTGGCTGGGGACAGTTGCCAGGCACCATGCTGCCCCAGAGGCTGTGATGTCACAGAATCCAAGCACTGGCTTGGAAGAGTTCTGGGAGATCAACTCCAGCCTGTGATCCATGGTTACCACGGCAAGCAGATCTGAGCCTGCAGTGCTATGGCCAGGCTTACCTTGAACACCTACTGCAACGGTGACTGCACCAGTGCCCCCTGGGGCACACCATTCCCATATCTCATGCCCCTTTCTGGGCAGCAGTTCTTCCTAATGTCCAGTGTACACCTCTCTTGGCACAGCTTCAAACCCTTTCTTGTCCTTGCCCATCTCTGAGACGGCTGGCACTGCCTTGGCCACTCTCCTGTATGTGGACAAGAGGCTGTGCCAACGAGTGCCACTCCTTGTTTGCTTGTGGCTGCTGTGGAAAGGAACATTCATGTATATTGCCATTTCTTAGAGGTTTTACCCCAGATTTTCAGTCACAGCTGTTCTAGTGAAAACAAGTCTGTTTTCATGAGTATTTGAAGGGCCATAGAACACAATTGGAATTCCATTGAATTAGGGAAATTCTGCTGATTTTGTTTTCCTGAGGTTTTGAGATGAGTTGCAAATCCCAAAAAGTTTCTCTTTGGGGAAATAGTAATTCCACAGTTTAGATTGTGGGGACATTGATACTGGGGAAACATGTGCCACCTTGAGTTTAACCATTTGCCCATGCACTCAAAGATCCATGCTGTTGAATAAGGATAAAGGAGGGCAAAATTGGGATTTGAAACACTTTTCCTTCTTAAAGCAAGTAGTTAAATAAAATATCTTAATAATAAAATACTGCTTCAGCAGATTGTTCTTAAAATTGCATTGTTTCCTAAGTGTATATATTCCAATAGCCAGGAACTGTATGCCTAGAAAGCTAATAGTGTTTTCCTTGGAAACACCAGGGAAGATAAAAACACTAGGTGGTTCTCTTACTTGGAAAAAAAAGAATTTAACTTTAGCAAATTGTCTGCTGATACTGAGGATTCTTGAACAGCACATACTTCCCATACCTTGTCCAGCACCTGCCTTGAAATCCCATCTCAATACATTTCATTATCCTGCAAGTCAAATAAGAACAGCTGAAGACATAGACAAGGCTTAACAGTAATGATGCATGTGGAGAGGAGTTATTTTTCTATTTTTAATTGAAAATTGGACAGGCTTTGAAAGTAAGCAAGTGCATGTATTGCTTTGAAGCTAACTACAAGATCAGTCCATTTTGTAGTGAAATTGTTGCTGGGTGCTGTTTCTTCCCAGTATTTTGGTAGGTGGTCCCCTGCTGGCTGTCTGCATTTCTTCTCCCATTTGTTTTCTGTGCTTGTTTGGTATCACTGCTGAACATTGCCAATAAGGAAACTGGTGTGCAAGAGTTGAGGAATCAGCTTTTGAAATTGTAAAACTGATCTGTAGGCTTTTTTCCTCTTGGATTTGTAAAATTTTGTACATCATCAAAGTTAAGATTCTTCAGAAAATAGCAAGATTGTCCTCTTTCCAGAGAGGCATCTGTACTTTAACAGAGGTGCTTGATGAATCTTGCTGTAAAGGAGCAAGATGCAGAGTAAGTCAGAGAGAAGTCATTTAAGCTGGTAATACACATGGTTGTTTAGTGGAAATAAAATAACTAAGGTTTTGTCTTGTAAGAAAGTGACATCTAATCCCATTGTGAGGGTCATGAGGATAAATACAAAGGACTAAATACAAATGAAGAGCAGAAAGATATGAAACAGGGCTGGGCCTCACTGCCATAGCCCAGGCAGCCCCTGGATGTATTTGCCTGCCTGAATCCATCCCTTGCCCGGGCCCCAGGTGGGGCCGCTCTGGGGAATCTCTCACAGCATTCTTGGGATGATGCTGTTCCTTCCCTGGTGCCCCAGGGTCCTGCAAGCCCCTTTTGGAGCCACCCAGACACCTCCTGGAGCCTTTAGGGACCCTCCCAGCAGAGCACAGACAGGGATTGACTTGACTCTTCCTTGGAAGATGGAGGCAGGAGAATACTGCCCACCATCTTCTTTCCAGCTGCCCTCCATTTGCACTCCTGCAAATGCTGCTGCTGCACTCAGGCTCTCCATTGCAGGCAGTCTGGAGCTCCTGCTCAAACCCATCCCTCTGTGTCCCCTCTTGGATGGAATATCAAGCAAACAACATAGGATGTGCAGAGAACATGAACTTTATTAACTTTGCTACTCTAAAAATCTACACTACGGGGGACTATGGGGTAACAACCTAATGCCTAACTTGAACATGTAGAACAGGAACACTAAGGGGAAAGTGGAAAAGGTGGTGGGGGTGGCTACAGGTAAGGATGGGGGGTCTCTAAAGCCTAAGATGGGGAATGTCGCCGTGCCCGGGCTGGCACAGGTCACCCATTCCCTGCTGTGCCCTGCGCGCCGTGCTGGAGCTGGAGGTCAGCGCTGGGCGAGATTTAGGATCTCCTGCTCCTCCTGCTGCGGCTGGCCCCCTGTGCTACTCTGCTGCTCTGGGCTGCCTGCTGGGAGCAGCGTTGCAGGAACTGCTGCAGCAGGGTGTGGTTGTTCCTCAGCAGCTGGACCAGCTCTGAGGAACAACCTTGTCCTGGGCTGCTGCTGCGGGGCCTCTGGCGCCGATTCTGCAAGGCAAAGCACAGGGATCCCGATGGAAGGGGCAGAGGGGCAGAGCAGGGCCCCTCTCTGGGCTGCCTTTGGCCTCTGAGCAAGAGAGCCAGGCCTGGCCAGGCTGCAGCAAGCAGAGCTCTGGCTGCCTCTGCCTGGGGCTGTCCCTGAGCTCAGCCCTGGCCTGATTCCCAGCCAGAGGCTCAGCTCCACTCTGCCATGGGGCCTTGGCCAAAGGGCTGCCCAAGAGCTCCAACCCCATCCTTCCGGCCTGACCCCCCATCCCTCACCCTTCTCCAGCGTCTCCAGCGCCCTCGGTAGCGATGCCATGCCAGGACAGTGCCTGTGGCCAGCAGCTGCACCAACAGGCACGTCCAGGACTGCCACGAAATATCCATGCACGGGGTGGTTGGCTCAGGTTCCCTGTTCTGCTGCTCCGGCTCCTGCACATACAGGACCGTGCCCGACCCAGGATGGATGGTTGGGTCGGGACGATGGCCCAGGAGCAGCA
This sequence comes from Erithacus rubecula, assembly GCF_903797595.1. NCBI lineage: Eukaryota > Metazoa > Chordata > Aves > Passeriformes > Muscicapidae > Erithacus > Erithacus rubecula. The sequence continues at coordinate 23,171 of NW_027636081.1, read as the reverse complement.
GCAGATACAAGTTCACGAGCCATGGGACAGGGTCGGCCATGGTGCTCAGTGCAAGGCCACCAGCACACACGCTCTGGACGTCTGTCCTTGCCAAGGTGTGCCCAGGCTGTGGGGCACGGCGGTGGCTGGGGACAGTTTCCAGGCACCATGCTGCCCCAGAGGCTGTGATGTCACAGAATCCAAGCACTGGCTGGGAAGAGTTCTGAGAGATCAACTCCAGCCTGTGATCCATGGTTACCACGGCAAGCAGATCTGAGCCTGGAGTGCTATGGCCAGGCTTACCTTGAACACCTACTGCAACGGTGACTGCACCAGTGCCCCCTGGGGCACACCATTCCCATATCTCATGCCCCTTTCTGGGCAGCAGTTCTTCCTAATGTCCAGTGTACACCTCTCTTGGCACAGCTTCAAACCCTTTCTTGTCCTTGCCCATCTCTGAGACGGCTGGCACTGCCTTGGCCACTCTCCTGTATGTGGACAAGAGGCTGTGCCAACGAGTGCCACTCCTTGTTTGCTTGTGGCTGCTGTGGAAAGGAACATTCATGTATATTGCCATTTCTTAGAGGTTTTACCCCAGATTTTCAGTCACAGCTGTTCTAGTGAAAACAAGTCTGTTTTCATGAGTATTTGAAGGGTCATAGAACACAATTGGAATTCCATTGAATTAGGGAAATTCTGCTGATTTAGTTTTCCTGAGGTTTTGAGATGAGTTGCAAATCCCAAAAAGTTTCTCTTTGGGGAAATAGTAATTCCACAGTTTAGATTGTGGGGATATTGATTACTCAAATTTGAGGACCTAATGTAGCTTTCTGCACAATAAATTTTGAGCATCCTCTAATTGTTCTTGAAACAAAAACCTATTAAATCTGTTCTGTGGATAGAAATGGCTTCTGTGTTATTTCTCATAATTTATTAAGAATCTCATGCCAGGAAAAAAACTGCGTAGTGCTGTGTGATTACCTTGGTACTGTTCTTTGGAATGGCTTTCCCCCCATTTTCTGAAGCTGCCCACAGAAAGGTGATAGATATGTGAGCAGTTCTGAAAGGAAAACTGGGTCTTTGCCTCCTGTTTGGAATCTGTGGTGAGCTGTGAGTCAGAGCTGATTTTTCATGATGTTGAAAATATAATTGAACTTTTTTGCTGAAGGATACATTGATAAAATCAAAGCATAGCATGGCTGACACTAGTAAATGAATTAAAATGCTCTTACCAATTAAAAAAAAATGCTCAGGTGGGTGAGAAGTATTGTGCTGTCCAACTTAGCTACTTTTTACCAGAGCCCTTTCTCTCTATTTTTCCATAGTCATCTTTAAAGATACAGCTTTGATTATTTGCAAGTGTAAAATGAATACACGCTTTTAACACAACAGAAAAAAAACCAAGAAAACAAACCTACGTTGTTTTCATCATTATCAAAAAAGAATAATTCCCACTTCCCATGGTGCAGTTTAGCAACTCACTACAATCTTTAGGTTTATTATTATTGAATTGTAAAAAAGATGCCAATGATTTTTCACACATTCAACCAGCACGGGAAAATAAAGCTTTTAAGAGAATCACTCCTCAAATCATTACCCCCAGAGATGCAAGAGTTGTTATTTTATTTATAGTTAATATATTTAATAAAACAGCAATATACCCACATTTCTAACTGTACATTTGTATTTGGTGAACTTTTTCTTTTTATTTCAATCAATACTCCTCAAGCTCTCCTATTGCACAAATTGATATGCTTTTTTCATAAACTTATTTAGTTCAAAATATCAGATTGATCACATCACTCAAAAATAATTGGCATTGTACAAAACTGTACTCTAGTAGTCCTTATATATTTTAAAACAGGT
>NW_027636081.1:0-20826 GCF_903797595.1 Erithacus rubecula | reverse complement strand
CGCTCCCCTCCGCAATGCGGACTCGGGGCCGCTGCCGCTCCGAAACGAGTCAATAGCCCCTGACCTACAAGCTCATATTACCTCTCTCGGTGGGAGAGGAGAAAAGCCGACGATTTCTGCGGGTTTCCCGTCCTGCCGTAGTCAGGCGGGTCTCCGCCGTGTCCCAGATGTCTCTCGACTCCGGCCGCGATCCCGGCTCTGGTCCTGGCCCCAGGTTCACAGCCCTGGTTTTCTGGGTTTCAGTCTGCTCGGTGCAGCTCTGGCTACAAACCCCAGCACGGGCCACACCCCGGTTAGGACAGGCCTCCAGGGTCCGTCCCGGTTTTTGCAGGCTGTCCGCTCCGAGTTTTCCCGGTGCTGTTGGTCGGTCAGAGATCGCTGGGGGCGATCCCGATCCACTCGAGTAACGATCTCTCGGTGGAACCTCCATATGTTGCCGTGGAGAAAGATACGGAGCAGTGAAAAAACAGCAACAAGACACTCTCTTGCTTGGTGCAGGAAAGAGCAAGAAAGAGCAATTTATTGAAAGAAACCACTGCCTTAAATAAGACAATTCATGCAAAACAAAATACAGACAGATCATTGATCAGAGGAGACACCTCTCCTCCCTGGCTTTCTCAGGGACCTTGCAAGTGTTTCTCTGTTATGGTTCTTTCTCTTGTGTTTACAATAAAGAAGAAACCTCTAGCCTGGGAAAAAATCCTGGCTAGAGGCTGAAAACGTCTCATGGCCTAAGAAAAATTCTTAGAACTTGAGAAAAAGGCCTAGCTAAAATGTGCCCAGGCCATCAGCAGTGTCCACAACCAGGACTGACACCGGCTGTGGGGATTGGTTGTGGCTTTAGATCTTCCCAGAGCAGAGCAGCTGCTGGCTGCTGTAAAGTTGTTTCTTGTGAAGGCACGTCAGGCTCCAAAGGCAAAGAGCCCAAGGCTCTCCAGTCCCTGTTCAATCTCTCTGCCATAAAGTCCCAATGGAAGCAGGAGCAGCTCTCTGCTGCAAGAGGTCGAAGCTGCGGCTGGTGCAGAGTCTCCAGAGGCAGATGCTCCCTGGCCTTTCTTCTTCTCTTCTTTTCTTCTTCATCTTCCTCCTCTTCTTCTCTCACATGCTGGTAGTGGTGATGATGGTAGTGGTGATGATGATGGTGGTGGCAGAAGAGAGAGCGATGAGAGAGGAGGAGAGAGAGCTCTGGTTCCAACACACGGATTTTTATTGACAAATTACCCAATGAACCAAAATCATGAACATGACGAATTTCTCCTAAACTTATTAGAATTCCCTAATACTTAAGTTTACATATAGCTTGTGCATATGGCCTGTTTTATGTGAAGAATGTATAAAATATTCCTACACTAATTTTATTTTATCTAGAAGTAAGTTTTTCTTGTCTCAATACAGCCACTATTTTATGGGAGATTGTATGGCTTTTGTTTTTTATGGTATTTAAAACATATCTCTATGTACTTCACACTAAGATTTATACTTCTACTTCAAATCTATGCTACTTAATATTTCTAATTCCTTATACTAAAACTTAGAATTCTGCTTAATATCTGTGTGGTTTCCTGTATTTTAATTTCTCAAAATATTTTAAATTTAATTCTTGCATACTGTTCTCTCTCGGAGGGAGTCAGAGAGGCTTCTCTGTTCAACTCTCCAATAACCAGGAATAGGGACAGGGACTGGGAGTGGGAACTGGGAAAGGGACATTGGAATGCGAATGAAAACAGGAACAGGGAATGGTAATATGGGAACAGAACAGGAAATATGGAAATAGAAATTGGACAGAAAATATGGGATGGGGATTTAAAATATGGGACAGGGAAGAGACATGGGGATAGGGCAACAGGATTGGGAATGGGAATATGGGAAGGGGACTGGAAATATAGAAATGGAAACATGGGAATGGGACTGGGATCAGGAATACTACAAGGGGAACAGGACAGGGAATATGGGACTGGGAATATGTGAATGGTAACCAGGCAGAGCATACAGGACAGGGAATGATACCGGGAATGGGATCTGAACTGGGACGGGGGCAGGAGTGGTGTGAGACAGGAATGAGCTGTGGGCAAGAGTAGTGACAGTGGGGAGAGGAGGATCCTGGACAGGGGACAGCGGGAGCCGGGTCAGGGGGAAACGGGGAGGGTGTCAGGGCAGGGGGTCCTTGATCAGCTGCCCCAGAACCTCCGTCAGCATCTCCCAGTGCAGCCAGAGCCGCTGGGCCTGGGGTGACCAAAGCCCTGAGCAACCCTCAAGGAAACCTGAAGTCCCTGGAAGACAGGGTCCCCCACGTCCTCTGGAAGATCCCCCTGTGTCTGCAGGCATGTCTTAGTTCAATGTCTTCATTTTTACCCCGGTACTGGTGTCTGGGAAGGACAACAAGAAATGCAAAGAAATTCCAGGCCACAGGGAGCCAGCACGAAGCTTTTCCAGCACTTGGGGCACTCACAGGGCTTCTCTCAGTGGAGACTCTGTTGGTGTCTGGTCAAGGTACATCTCCTGGAGAAGCTCTTCCCACACTCAGGACACTCGTAGGGTCTCTCCCCGGTGTGGATGCGCCGGTGCATGATGAGGTTGGAGTTTGTCTTGAATCCCTTCCCACAGTCGTGGCAGGAGAAGGGCCTCTCATCCCAGTGAGTGCGATAGTGCTTCAGAAGGCTGGAGCCGCTCTCAAACCTCTTTCTGCATTTATCACACTCGTAGGGCCTCTCCCCAGTGTGAATGAGTCTGTGGCTGACAAGGTTTGAGTTTTGATTAAAGCTCTTTCCACAGTCGGGGCAGCAGTAGGGCCTCTCTCCTGTGTGAATACGATAGTGCCGGACAAGATGGAAGCTCCTCTGAAACCTCTTCCTGCATTTATCACATTCGTAGGGCCTCTCCCCAGTGTGGATCCTCTGGTGAAGAATCAGGCTTGAGCTCTGCCTGAATCTCTTCCCACACTCCCCACACTCGTAGGGCCGTTCCCCTGTGTGGATTCTCCGGTGTCTGATAAGGCTGGATCTCCACTTGAAGCCCTTCCCACATTCCGAGCACTTGTGGGGCTTCTCCCCATGGTGAAGCTGCTCATGCAGCCGCAGCTCCGAGCTCCGGCCGCCTCCCTGGCCCGGGCTGGCTCTTTCCTGCTGGGATTCCCGGGCTGTGCGTTTGCAGCCCCTCCTGCTGCGGGATCTGCGGGGCTTTTCCTCTCCGTTGCATTCCTGCCCCGTGGAGCCGCTGCAAACGGCCTCTTGCCCGAGGCTGTGCCGCGGGGATTTGTCCTCCCTGCTGTCCGTGCTCAGCTCCTTGTCTGGGGGAGGAAGGACAAGGACAGGATGGGATTTGCCTCCGTGCCAGAGGGAAGGGCAAGGAGATCCCACCACGACTGTGCTGCAGCCGGGGCCGTGCTGGGCTGGGAGATGGAGCAGGACACAGGGGGAAAGGGGCACTGACTTCCTCCTCACCTGCCTGCAGCTCCCGGGACATCGACCTCGTCCTCATGGCCTCCTCCTCAATGCAGCCAAGGTTTGGGAAATCCTGGTTTGGGGGGGGAAATAAGAGCTGAGCACGCAGGGTTTGATGGTGGCGCTGCCCAAGGGCAGCTGGAGCAGTCAGCGCCCCTTTCAGCCTCGGGGGCCCAGAGCCCGCTCAGCACCAACCTCCCGCACCCCTCCAGGCTGCCGGGGGTTCCCCGGCTCCGGGATCGCCCCTTTGCGCTCTCCCTTCTCCGGGCTCCCGCCTTCCCCCCCGGCTCTGCCGGGGATCCCCAGAGCCGATATCGCCCCGTCCCCGCCGATACCGGGCGATCCCACATGGGAGCAGCCAAGATCCCGCCAGGGCCATTTCCAGCTCGGCTTTAGGCCCTGCAAGATCCAAACATCACCTGAACGGCAAAATAAAACCCTCCCGGAGCCCCCCATGATGGATTTGGGGCGAGCTCCCTCTTCCCGCTCACCTGAGGGATTTTGGGGGGCGATGGTGCCGCAGACGCGGGAGCTGAGACCGCAGAGACCAGGCGGGAGAAGCGCGTGGTTCCAAATCGCTCCTCCTCTTCCTGCCGCTCCTCCCGTGTCCCTCCTCTTCCTCCCGCTGCTTCTCTTCCGTCTCTTCCCGCTCCTCCTCTTCCTCCCGCTCCTCCTCCTCTCCCAGCGCAGCCAGAGCCGCTGGAACTGGGGTGCCCAACGCTCTGACAAACCCCCAGGTCCCTCCCAGGACCCCTCAAATCTCTGGAACCGAGCGTCCCCCGCATCCCCAGGAAGATCCCCCCGTGTCCCCAAGCAGGTCGTTATTTAACATCTCTATTTTTACCCTGGTTTTGGGTGTTTGGGAAGGACAAAGAGAAATGCAGAGAAAATCCAGGCCACGGGGAGGATGTGGAGCCCCCAGCCAGGTGTCTTCCCAACACGGATCAGCAGCACCAGGGCTCAGGGGGGCTCTGCACACCGGGGGTCCCTGGGGATCATCCAGCGCGGATCCTGCCATGGGGATGGAGCTGCAGCAGGGCACTGTCTGGGTTCGACAGACAGGTGTCTGCTGAGGAGCTCTGGAGCTTCTCTTGAAACGGAAAATGTAAACTCTCTCCCTCTAAATTAATATGACTTGGAAATTGAGGAGCTGCCTGGCAAAGATAGGGAATTTAGAATAGCAGTTTTTCACTGGGAAAATGAAAATAAAAGTATAGTAATATAAAGACCAAGAAACTGGCAGGGTCAGAATGCAGCCTATAACCCTGTTGCTCAGGGTGTTGGTTACAGTCTGAATAATGGTACCTATAGTTTTCTTGGAGGGACAGATGTGGTTTTGTTGGAGCAATTATTTTGGAGAAGGGCGTAGTTTCTTTTTTATCATCTAGTGGCCTGGTCTTCTTCTGGGAATTTTGTGAGAAAGGTTGCTCTGATGTTTCAAATTTCAGATTTTATTTAGGTAGGAAATCCTTGGCTTTTCTCCTTGAGTGGGGCATCACCCATAAGGTATAACTCCTTGTGGGGAGGAGTTGTGAGGGATGGGTCATGGAAGAGATAAGGAGCCCTGCTCCACCTGGTTTCAGCAGATGGGGATAGAATGTATACTTCTGCTTGCATCTTGCATTGCAACTTAAGACATGATCTACTCCTTATTCTATTACCATTTGCATCCTACCTGAATTAATGCCTTCTTTCAACTCTGCTATGTATTTTTATTCACAGTGAAACTTTACACACAGTTCTCACTTGAGATTAGGTTTTTCTGTGGTTCTCAATGGTTTTCTTTATCTTTCTGCATTACCTACTAAGTATAACTAGGTTTTGAGCAAAAACAGTTGTACAGATTGGTTTGCTTTTGCTTGAGGTGGGCCTAATCTAAACAGTCTTAAAATACATTTTATGTGTACTACAGGGACTTTATCCCCATTCACTGTGTGCCAGGCTTCAGACTGGGCAGGACTTGCTTGAGTGATGGACTCTCAGGTGTTGAATATTTAGGTGGCTTTTGTTAAGTTCATTTCTCAATTTTTGGATGTTTCTCTGCCAAGTGCCTTTAGGGTCATTTTAAGTAGTCTGTTGTACAGTTCAACTTACCTGGCAGCTGGTGTGTGATAAGGAATATGATCTATTTATTCAATATCCTGGTTTTTGGCTGAGGTGTTTGTAAGGCTGTTCTTGAAATGGGTCCTGTTGTCTGAGGATTCTTTCAGGGGTGCTGTGTCTTTATAGGACTTGCTTTTTTGGGCTTCAGATGGTGTTTTGAGCAGTAGTGTGAGGTACAGGGTGGGTTTCTAATGATCTAGTGGTGGCTTCTACAATTGTGATCACGTAGCACTTGCCTTGGGGGGTTTGGGGCAGTGTGATGTAGTTCATTTGCTTGGCTTCTTTATACTTATATTTGGAATACTGCCCCCCATATTAGAGAGGCCTTATTGGCTTGCCTTGCTTGATTTTAGCACATGTCTTACAGTTATGGAAAACTTGAGAAATGCAATTTATAGTTAAATCTGCTTTTCAGTTTTATGCCTACTTACAGGTGGCATTTTTGCCTTGATAGCTTGAGGCAGTGTGGGCCTATTGAGTTAGGAGCAAGTCTCCCTTATGTTGCTAATTTAAATTTATTGGTGACATCTCTATTTTTGCAGCTTGATCTACTTGTTCCTTCTTTTAGTGTTCTTTATTAGCCTGACTTTTTGGGACGTGGCCCTCTACATGATGGAATTTACATAGAGTTTGTCTGCTGACAATATTTTTGCACTCATCAGCAGCCTCAATTGGTTTTCCTTTATATGCTAACTGGCCTTTTTCTTCAAAGAGCCTTGGTCACTATTTATGCTTCAGTATAAAGGTAGAGCTTTGGCCAGTTCTCTCTTTCAGCAGTGTCCAGGGCCAGCTGAATGGCTTTGAGTTCAGCAAGTGCTCTTGATTCACCTTCTCCTTCAGTAGCTTGTGTGACTCGTCGTGTGGGGCTCCCTGTGGCCACTTTCCAGTTCTGATTCATCAACCATGAGACAGAAACTGTCAGTGACAAGAGCACAGCGTGTTTCTTGTGCTGGTAGTTGGTTGTATGGTGGAGCTTTTTAGCCTGGGTTACTTGTTTCTGATCCTTTTTGTTAGTTAGACTAAAGTTTTTGTCTTGTGGCCAGTTTTAATTGTTTTTAAAATTTCAGGGTGATTTGTGTTTCTAATCTGGCTGTGCTGTGTGATGAGAGCAATCCATGGGCTCCATGTGGTGTGGATGGCGTGGTGGGTAGAGGAGCCTTTTCTTTAAACATCCACCCCAGCACCAGGAGTCAGGGTGCCAGGAAGAGTTGTGCTTTTGTGACAATTTCTTTTGAGGTGGCTTGAACTTTCCTATAATAGGTAGATAAGATTTTGTTAGGTTTTTGGGTTGTTTGTCTTTTTTTTTTTTTTTGTGAGTGTATTATGCTTTAGACTTGCTGTAACTTTGGCTACAGAATTCTGGTGCTCGGCCTCGAGTCTCCCCTGGCACCTTCTGCTAAAGGCTCCAGGACAAGCCATTGTTTTTGGCTGCAGAGTAAAGCACATTCCTCACCTCTGGTCCCATCCTGACTGGGCCAAGGGCACTGCATGAGCGATTTTCTGCTTGTTCTGGGTGAAGGTTTGTTGCTGTTCAGGGCCACAGCTGGAATTGTTCTTCTTAGGGTGACCAGGTAGAGAGGGCTCACGATGTGGCTGCACTCAGGAATGCATTCTCTAAAAGCCTATGGCCCCTAGGAAAGCTTGTGTTTCCTTCTTGCTGCTTGGTAGAGACACTGTGATGATCTCATTGATCATTTCAGTGGGGATCTAGCTCTGTCCATCTTGCCACTCTACTCCCAGGAGCTGGATCTCTCAGGCAGGTCCCTTGACTTGGCTCTTCTCCATGGTGAAACCTCCTTCCAGCAGAATCTGGATGATCCTCTCTCCTTTCTCAAATACTTTTATTGCCCTGTTCCTCCACACAATGATGTTATTGATGTATTGCAGATGTTTTGGAGCTTTACCCTTTTCCAGTGCAGCCTGGATCAGCCCGTGGCAGATGGTGGGGCTGTGTTTCCACCCCTGGGGCAGTTGGTTCCAGGTGTGCTGCACGTCCCCCTAGGTGAAAGCAAACTGAGGCCTGCACTTTGCTGCCAAAGGAATGGAGAAAAATGCATTGGCAATGTCACTGGAGCCACTTTGCTGCCTTGGGCTCCAGCTCCTCCTGGAGATCCAGCGTGTCCGGCACGGCAGCGCTCAGCACTGGAGAATCAATGACTGGGAGAGAGAGGGGGTCTACTGACTGCTGATCAGAATCCAAATTTACTCTCAGCTACATGTGCTTATATACCATTTTTAGGAAAGCTTGTAATTTCTTACCACATTGGTTGGGTTAAACATCACACAAACAAGCTTACACATTTTGCAACATTTCTATTTGATTCATTCTTCTTTCCTGTCCCCAGTCTTGATCCAATCTTCATGGAGTCTTCAAAGCTCTGTTTGCTTTTGCCAAGGCATCTTGGTTATCAAGCTGCTTACGCTAATTAAATCCACAGTACTCTGTCTTAGCTCCCACAGTGGAGTCACTTCATTCAAGACACAATAGCCTACAGTCAATTTGTATTGTCTGTCAGACTTGCCCTCAGGCAAACTGAAGCTGTTGTAGGGTGCGTGGGTTTTACTGAGCACCCTTTGTCTTTCTAGCCAAAATTTTATGGATGGGGATAATGGCATCCTGATTCATCTGGTACTGCTGGCTGTGTGCTGTTGAGGTGTGTCACGATCCACCCAACCCAAGCAGCAGTCGTGACTGGTTCTTTTATGGATCTCAGAATGCAAAAGACACAGCAGGGGACAAAACCAGTTTACTTTTGCAGAAATGTACTTTGTTTACTGCCAACCAAAATGTGATAGTGGGACAGAGAGAGAGAGAGAGAGAGAGAAAGGGGGGTCGGGATTATAGCTACCAAGACGGGCAGACGAATCCTCGTGGAGCAGCCAATAGATGTCTGTTGCCGTCTGGGGAGATCTCAGGAGTCTCCTCTGAGAAAGTCACTTTTATAGTCTATTCCCAAAGTGAGTGGCTTCTGGCCAAAAGGAGGGAATATTTATGGACTATTTTATGTGGAGATGGTTACCCTGAGGAACAGGTGGAAACAGGACGTTTCAAGGCACACCAAACCATCTTTGTTGTTATGAACACACGCAGGGCAGCCCATACCGGACCAGTCCATTGTTCTTTCATCTGTGGGAGCTTTGTTGAGTCAGCGCCCCATGACTAGTTGTCATGAGAAACCAGTCCTGGTGGGCATCACCTGCGGAACAGTCACTTGGCGTTCCTCCCATCCCTGGCCAGCGCAGGCCTCAGGTGAGGGTTGTTGGGCAGAAACAGACAAGAGGCTCAGACGGCCTCTCACAGCTGTGCAGGTACTCCAAGTAACCCAAAAAAGCCTGAAAACCTCCTCAACATTTCAATTAAATGGACAAAGATGGAATAAATTTGAATAAGTATGAAATATTTAGGGCTATATTTTATTTACACTTAAACAATGGAGGGTTGAAAAGGTGCATTGTGTTTTAAGACCTGTCAAAACGAAGGAACCCTCGAAAAAATCCCCCAAATCCTTTTAAGAATCCCTTGAAAACAAGTAAAGTTGAGTAGAAGCATACTAAAGTTGAATAAATACAAACAAGTTAAAATTAAGGTATAATTTTGAAATGGAGAGGTATAAAATGGGGCTTGGGGTGTTAAAATGCCTCAAGCTGTTGAAGAAGCTTTTTTTGTTTTGTTTTGAGGGTTTTTTTGGTTTTTTTTGTTTTGTTTTGTTTGGCTTTTTTGTTTTGTTTTGTTTTGTTTTCCAGCTGTTTTGGTGACAAAGGGACCCCCCACAAATACGGTGGGATCTTCAAAGCCCACCTCCCTCCTGGACAGGAGAAGAAAAAAACCATTGGCCTTTGCTGAGGTGGGGTGGGTACCCAATAATCAGAGCAGGCCCCAAAATCAGCCCCCCAGTTCCCTCCCCACCTCTAAAGACACAGAAAACCTTGATCCCTATCCCTCCCATATTCTCCCCCATTCCAAATTGCCCCTTTCCCCAAGATGCCCTGAAGCTCCCCAGCCACTGTAACCCCCACAAAGCTCCTCCAGAAGCCGCCCTGGACGTCCTGAGACCCCTTCCCACCTCCAAATGCATGGAGCCAGTCATGCACCAGTGCAGCCGCATGGCTGAGGGGCTGCGGGGGCCATTTCAGGGTGCAGCTCCTCCCAGCCTCCCCTGAAGGGGCTGAAGCCCTGCAGGCTCTTGTTCAGGACACCCTCACCAGCTCCCACCTGAAGGCCACCAGGGTGTCCCCTCAGGCCATGGCCGTGTGTGAGTACCAGTGGCATGGGGGAGGGAGGGGAGAAGAACCTTTTGGCTTCAGCAAAACATCTCCTCATCTCTCACAGTCCTATGAAGTCTTTGTTCTTTTACACAAAGTTCAGGAGTTTAGCATGAACCTGGCTGAGGAGCAGTCCATGTCAATTAGTAAAGTTTGTAGAAAATATAAATTGATTTAGCTAGTTGTAATGATCATGCATCCTGTGTTTTACGGAGGGTACACACTAAGCGGGGCATGGATAGGCAGATCGGGATGTCCCGAGTACCTTCCTAATACCTCAGCCAACGGGGAAAGTGAATGAGAAGAAAATGTGGCCGGGAAATGAGGAGAAAAGAAGGTTACTTGCTCCAACTAATTGAGAGAGACTCCACTGGACACACGCCTCATGGACTCTCTCCCTTTGTTCGAATCAAGGGACTCCACTGCTTCCTTTATGGACACAAAACTCTAGCGATGTGAATTTTATGCTCTGGGGGATGGGGGGCACTGGAGCTCCTCTACCTGGGGAGGGGAAAGAATAAACCAGTATAAACCAGTATAAACCAGACTGGGGCAGCTGGGGAAATTTCAGAGTCACGAGGGGGCAGTGGAAGCGAGGCAGGGGAGGGGGGGAGTGATCAGCAAGGGGGGGCAGGAAGAAGTTCCCGCCTCGGCTGCTCCCCCCTCAGGGATTGACTATGGGAGGGCGGCTCCCGCCCAAACCACGGGCGGGGAAAACTCCGCTCAGGGATTGGCTGGACGGGACGGGGGCAGGCAGGAGCAGTTCCGCCTCAGCCAAACTCCCCTCAGGGATTGGCTGGATGGGATGGGGGCGGGGCGGGAGCAGTTCCGCCTCAGCCAAACTCCCCTCAGAAATTGGCTGGGCAGGACGGGGGGAGGGGGGAGGGTGGGAGCAGTTCCTCAACATTTCTATTACAAAGGCAAAGATAGAATAAATTTGAATAAGTATGAAATATTAAAGGCTATATTTTAGTTACATTTAAACCATAGGGAGTTGAAAAGGTGCATTGTGTGTTAAGACCTGGCAAAACCAAGAAACCCCCCAAAAAATCCCCCAAATCCTTTTAAGAATCCCTTGAAAATAAGTAAAATGGAGTAGAAGCATAATAAAGATGAATAAATACAAACAAGTTAAAATTAAGGTATAATTTTGAAATTCAGAGGTATAAAATGGGGCTTGGGGTGTTAAAATGCCTCAAGAAAGCACCAAAATCCCCAAGCACCAAATTCCCCTCACAGCTGGGCTGGCTGTCCCACAGTTCAAGTAAAGTGTCCTCCAGTAGCTCAGGGGAGCAGCAGCCCTCTTGCTGAGGCACAGAAATGGGTCAGTGCCACAAATGTGTGCTTTTGAAATCAGTGTAGGGTTCCTAATTGGTGCCAGAACTCTCTCTAATAGAGCTGTGGTGGCTGAGGGATGTACATGAGAAGGGTTTTTCTGCCATGAACTGGACTTGTTGACCATCTGATCTCTGTTCAGGGGCAGTCTGGGAGCCTGTTCCTTTCCCTTCCCCAAGGACAGTGTTGGTGAGGGCTGGAGTTGGAGGCTGTGTGTGCCCCGACAGCCAATACCGTGGGGCTGCAGATGCTGCTGCCAGCGTGGGCTTGTCTGAGCTGGGCCTTGTGCCTCTTCCAGGTGTCCCTGCTGCAGTCACAGCTGGCCCGGGACTGGCAATACCGGCAGAACTACACTGAGAGCTGCTCAAAAACCAGGCAAGTGCTGTCAGACCTTCACCAGGAGCTCTCCTGCTCCTTTGCAGCTCTGCTCAAGGAGCCCAGGGCTGCTCTTGTTGAACAGAGACTTGAAGCTGCATTGATCTCTGAACTGATGTCACTTGGCAGTGACAGCCTTGGGCCATCAGTCTCTGCAGAGACAGGCCCTGGAGAAGGCAGGTGCAGCTCTTCTCTTCCACGGAGAATTTGTGCCCTGCCTGTTCTTGTTAACTGGGACACAGAAGTCCTCCATAGGACACAGAACATGCTATTGAAGATCAGAGCAAAAAATACTAAAGCTTTTCCAAGCCGACCCATGTTTCTTGAAGGTCTGTTCCTAGCGAGGAATCTTTGATGTAATCAACAAGGATTTTCTTCTGCCTAGAAGATCTAGATATATTGCCAAACACAGTGCAGAGAAAAAATTGCACTTGTGACGGTGTCATTTTTGATCTATTTTATAAGCCTTAAACACTGCAGCTCTTGGCATTTCTCTGCAGGAATTTCAAAAGCCCCTGAAACACCATTTTTCCTCCTCATGTGACTGTTCTAAATACAAGGCTTTCTTTTCCATGAATATTTGTAAGCACCAAGAATTTTATGGGCTTTTTCTTACATCTCCCCCGTGTCAGGGAAGACAGAAGAATTCCTGTGACTCAGGAACTAAGCGCATCCCTAAGGAGGATGTGGTTCTTGAGAATGCTGAGCCTTAAAATTGATGCTGTCTGGACCAGCAACTTGGAACTCATGTTCTGAGCCAGGGCCCTGCCCGGCACGACTGTGGGGACACGGGGGAGGCAGGGCAGGTGCCAGAGCCAGCAGGGAGCTGGGGCTGGGGAGAGCCGGGGAGGGCCATTCCACCAGTCCCTGGAATGATGGGCTCCGGATCCTGGCAACCGTCAACAGGCCATGGAATGTTTGGAATGTTGGGGGTTGGACTCTGGCAACCGTCAACAGGCCATGGAATGTTGGAATGTTGGGGGTTGGACCCTGGCAGCCGTCAACAGGCCATGGAATGTTGGAATGTTGGGGGTTGGACCCTGGCAGCCGTCAACAGGCCATGGAATGTTTGGAATGTTGGGGGTTGGACCCTGGCAACAATTGACAGCTCCTGGCTCATTGGGGTTTGGACCCTGGAGCTGTCAACAGCTCATGAGCATTGGGGCTCAGACCTTGCCAAGGCCAACGGCACCTTCTTGAGTGCTATTGACCTTGAAAGGCCAACGACATCTGGCGATTGGGGTTAGACCCTGCTAAGGCCAAGGGCCTTTGGTGACCTGGGTTAGACCCTGCAAAGGCCAAGGGCCTTTGGAGATTTGGTTAGACCCTGCAAAGGCCAAGGGCCTTTGGAGATTTGGGTTTAGACCCTGCAAAATCAACGACCTTTGGACACTGGGATTTGGCGACTGTTGGTGCCAAAGGAGCAGATGGACAGCCGGCGGGTGAGTGAAAAAGCCACTGCTCTCCGTGTGCCAGACCCAGCAGGGACCTGGCTGGGCTGGGCGTGTGCCTCAGGGGAACTGGTTCCCTTTGGGAATAGCAAGGGATTAACAGCTGGCTGTTCCAGAGCTTTGGTGCTTGCTGTGGGGACAGGCCTGGGAGGGAATGGGGGCTCCTGGCCACATCTCCCGCTCCATCCTTGTTCCACTGGAGTCCGTAGGCACAAACAAGGGAGCAGCTTTTCATTGCCTTCCCTTCAGCCCAATTTACAGCACAGCCTCAGTTCTTCCCAGAGGCAAGAATGGGTTTCTCCCTGACATCTCCAAGATGATCTGCAGCGGCCCAGAGGAGGCCATGGGATTAATAGGAAGATGCTCCAAGGGCTGGAGCACCTGCGCCAAGGGAAAAGGATGCAAGAGTTGCTGTTGTTCAGCCTGGGGAAGGTTCCAGGGTGACCTTAGAACCTTTTTCCAATGCCTGAGGGGGCTGCAAGAGAGTTGGAGGGGGACTTAATCCAGGGGCCTGCAGGGACAGAACAAGGGACAGTGAC
Source organism: Erithacus rubecula (assembly GCF_903797595.1). Lineage (NCBI taxonomy): Eukaryota > Metazoa > Chordata > Aves > Passeriformes > Muscicapidae > Erithacus > Erithacus rubecula. The sequence continues at coordinate 7,320 of NW_027636081.1, read as the reverse complement.
TTCCTACTGAGACATGGCAGAGATAGATGGGATATTGGGAGAGAATTCTGCCCTGTGAGGGTGCTGAGGCCCTGGCACAGGTTGTCAAGAGAAGCTGTGGCTGCCCCTGGATCCCTGGAGTGTTCAAGGCCAAATTGGACTGGGTTCTGGGCAGCTCCCCTTCTGGCGTTCTTAAAAGTGATGAGATACCTTCCAACATGTTCATTTGTGCTACTGTCAAACTACTGGGCTGGAAATATTCCAAAGGAGGGGAGGAAGAGCTCAGCTGGAATTGCTATGCTTTGGGAAAGGCTGGGAAGCACTTAGAGGTGGCTGCCTCAGGAGCAGCCATGCAGTCTGAGTGTGCTCTGCCCTGTGCTCTTGCAGGGAGCTCGAGAACTTTCTCACTGGGGACGTTCCTCCAGATCCCCTCAGGTGATTAAACAGTGCAGGGTGTTGGTTACAGTCTGAATAATGGTACCTGGATTTTTCTCGGAGTGACAGATGTGTTTTTGTTGGAACAATGATTTTGGAGAAGGGTGTAGTTACTTTTTTAACATCTAGTTGTGATGAAGATAGGCGTGGTGTTCTTCTGGGAATTTAGTGGGAAAGGTTGCTCTGATGTTTCAAATTTCAGATTTATTTAGGTAGGAAATGCTTGGCTTTTCTCCTTGGATGGGGCATCTCCCATAAGGTATAACTCCTTGTGGGGAGGAGTTCTGAGGGATGGGTCATGAAAGAGATAAGGAGCCCTGCTCCACCTGGTTTCAGCAGATGGTGATAGAATGCATACTTCTGCTTGCATCTTACATTTGAACTTCAGACATTATCTACGCCTTATTCTGTTACCATCTACATCCCACCTTAATTAATACCTTCTTTCAACTCTGCTATATATTTTAATCCAGTCAAACTTTACACACAGTTCTCACTTGAGATTAGGTTTTTCTGTGGTACTCAATGGGTTTCTTTATCTTTCTGCATTACCTACTAAGTGTAACTAGGTTTTGAGCAAAACCAATTGTACGGATTGGTTTGCCTTTGCTTAAGGTCGGCCTAATGTAAACAGTCTTAAAATACCTTTTATGTGTACTACAGGAACTTTATCCCCATCCACTGTGTGCAAGGCTTCAGAGTGGGCAGGACTTGCTTGAGTGATGGACTCTCAGGTGTTGACTATTGAGGTGGCTTTTGTTAAGTTCATTTCTCAATTTTTGGATGTTTCCCTGCCAAGTGCCTTTAGGGTAATTTTAAGTAGTCTGTTGTACAGTTCAACTTTCCTGGCAGCTGTTGTGTGCTAAGGGATATGATCTATTTATTCAATATCCTGGTTTTTGGCTGAGGTGTTTCTAAGGCTGTTCTTGAAATGGGTCCTGTTGTCTGACAGTTCTCTCAGGGGTGCTGTGTCTTTATAGGACTTGCTTTTTTGGGCTTCAGACGGTGTTTTGAGCAGTAGTGTGAGGTACAGGGTGGGTTTCTAATGATCTGGTGGTGGCTTCTACAATTGTGATCATGTAGCATTTGCCTTGGGGGGTTTGAGGCAGTGTGATGTGGTTCATTTGCTCAGCTTCTTTATACTTATATTTGGAATATTGCCCCCTATATTAGAGAGGCTTTATTGGCCTGGCTTGCTTGATTTTAGCACATGTCTTACAGTTATGGATAACTTGAGAAATGCAATTTATAGTTAAATCTTCTTTTTAGTTTTGTGCCTACTTATAGGTGACAATATTTTTCCACTCATCAGCAGCCTCAATTGGTTTTCCATTATGTTGCTAAATGGCCTTTTTTTATCTTTCTAGCTAACTCCACAGAACCTTGGTTACTATTTCTGATTCAGTATGAAGGTAGAAATTTGGCCAGTTCTGTATTTCAGCAGTGTCCAGAAGCACCTGAATGGCTTTGAGTTCAGCAAGTGCACTTGATTCACCTTCTCCTTCAGTAGCTTGTGTGACTCGTTGTGTGGGGCTCTCTGTGGCCACTTTCCACTTCTGGTTCATCTGAAAGTTGTTATCTTGCGGCCGGTTTTAAGTATTTTTAAAATTTCAGGGTGATTTGTGTTTCTAATCCGGCCGTGCTGTGTGATGAGAGCAATCCATGGGCTCCATGTGGTGTGGGTGGCGTGGTGGGTAGAAGAGCCTTTTCTTTAAACATCCACCCCAGCACTGGGAGTCAGGGTGCCAGGAGGAGTTGTGCTTTTGTTAAAATTTCTTTTGAGGTGGCTTCAACTTTCCCATAGGTGGATAAGATATTGATGGGTTCTTAGTTTTGGGGGGTTTTTTGTGAGTGGAAATTGCTTCAGACTTTCTGTAACTTTGACTCTAGAATTCTAGTGCTTGCCCTAGAGTCTCCCCAGGCACCTTCTGCTAAAGGCTCCAGGACAAGCCATTGTTCTTGGCTGCAGAGCAAAGCACATTCCTCACCTCTGGTCCCATCCTGACTGGGCCAAGGGTACTGCATGAGCGATTTTCTGCTTGGTCTGGGTGAAGGTTTGTTGCTGTTCAGGGCCACAGCTGGAATTGTTCTTCTTAGGGTGACCAGGCAGAGAGGGCTCACAATGTGACTTCACTCAGGAATGCATTCTGTAAAAACCTATGGCCCCTAGGAAAGCTTGTGTTTCCTTCTTGCTGCTTGGTGGAGACACTGTGATGATCTCATTGTTCATTCCAGTGGGGATCTGGCTCTGTCCATCTTGACATTCTACTCCCAGGAACTGGATCTCTCAGGCAGGTCCCTTGACTTTGCTCTTCTCGATGGCAAAACCTCCTTCCAGCAGAATTTGGATGATCCTCTCTCCTTTCTCAAATAATTTTATTGCTTTGTTCCTCCACACAATGATGTTATTGATGTATTGCAGATGTTTTGGAGCTTTACCCTTTTCCAGTGCAGCCTGGATCAGCCCGTGGCAGATGGTGGGGCTGTGTTTCCACCCCTGGGGCAGTCGGTTCCAGGTGTGCTGCACATTCCTCCAGGTGAAAGCAAACTGAGGCCTGCACTCTGCTGCCAAAGGAATGGAGAAAAATGCATTGGCAATGTCAATGGAGCCACTTTGCTGCCTTGGGCTTCAGCTCCTGCTGGAGATCCAGCGTGTCCGGCACGGCAGCGCTCAGCACTGGAGAATCAACGACTGGGAGAGAGAGGGGGTCTACTGACTGCTGATCAGAATCCAAATTTACTCTCAGCTACATATGCTTATATACCATTTTTAGGAAAGCTGGTATTTTTTTACCACATCGGTTTGGTTAAACATCACACAAACACGTCTACACATTTGCAACATTTCTGTTTGATTCATTCTTCTTTCCTGTCACCAGTCTTGATCCAATCTTCATGGAGCCTTCAAAGCTCTGTTTGCTCTTGCCAAGGCATCTTGGTTATCAAGCTGCTTATGCTGATTAAATCCACAGCACTCTGTCTTAGCTCCCACAGTGCAGTGTTTGGTGCTGTGCCATCCCCAGGGCAGTGTCCCAGGGCAGCTCTCAGTGTCCCCAGCAGGTCACGCTGTCCAGTGCAGCCGTGCCAGCGGTCACTGCGCACTCGGGGCAGGCTGGGCTGGACGGGGCTCGGGGCAGAAACGCCGCCCCCGGGACTGGGGTCTCCCCCTGCCTCTGGGCCCAGCCCCTGGTGGCAGCACCTTGGGCAGGGCACGGGGCTGCTGCTGGCCCAGGGGGACAGGCCTTGCCCCCTGCCAGCTGCCTGGGCCCCTCTCATGCCTGTCCCACATCCCTGGGGCTCCTGTCCCTGCTGCTCCCCAACACCTTCACTGCCCCCATCAAAGCCCCACTCAACCTCTGCGCTGTGACCTCTGGAAAGAAAGGATGAGAGAAAGGAAGTTTTGTCAGTTGACCCTGGCTGGATTCCCGGCACCCACCAAAGTAGCTCTGTCACTCCCCTACAGAGATGGATCAAAGACGGGAAACAGAATGAAGGTTTCATGGGTTGAAATAAGGACTGGGACTGATTACTCAGCAAATGCCATCATGGGAGAAACAGGTTCATAATTAGAAATATTAATTTAATTTCTTCCTCTCCAAATCAGAGCAGCATAATGAGATGTAAAAGCTAGATTTCAAAACACCTTCTGCCCATCTTTCCTTCCTTCTCAGCCCTACCTCCTTCCCCAGTGGGTGCAGGGATACAGGGAATGGGGGTTCTGCTCAATTCATGTGTTGTTTCTCCTGCTGCTTGGGGAGAGGAGTCGTTCCCCTGCTGCACCAAGGAGTCCCTCCCAGAGACGCTTCTCCATGAACTTGTCCAAGATGAGTTCATCTCACAGACAGCAGTTCTTCACAAACTGCTGCAGCGTGGGTCACACTTGCATGGGCTCACAAGTCCTGCCAGGACTCTGCTCCAGCGTGGACTCCTCTCTGCATGGGTTTGCAGGTCCCTGCCAGGTCCCTGCTCCAGCACAGGTTTCTCATGGGGTCCCAGTCTCCTCTCAGGCATCCCCCTGCTCTGGCACGGGCTCCTCCAGGCGCTGCAGGTGCATCTCTGCACTCCGTGCCCTCCATGGGCTGCAGGGGCCCGGCTGCCTCAGCACAGACTGCACCATGGAATGTCAGGGCAATCAGCTCCAGCCCCTGGAGCAGCTCCTGCCCCTCCTCCTGCCCTGCCCTGCCTGTGTGCACACTTGTTCCTCTATCATGTTCTCACCCTGCTCTTCCCTGGCCACAGTTACAACTCCACTATAACCCAATCCTGGTGTCACCCCCTTTTCCCTCCCCACAGGGCTCCTGCCCCAGCTCCTGCAGTCCCCGGGAGGGAATTTGGAGAGGGGGCAGAGGGGGTGCACAGCCCCCACCATGGGATGACCCCAGCCCAGCCCCTTTGTTCAACACCAAGCTGGGCTTGTGGCCACAGGAGGAAGAGGCCGAGGGGAAGCAGATACTGCAGGTAGGACAGTGCTAAGGCTCAGGGCAAGGTCCTGCCCTGCACACCTGGCTCAGGTGTGACCCTGCCCTGGGAAAGGAGCAGGACATTTCCATTCCCACAGATCCTGTCCCCAAAATCCCACTTTTGGGATCCCTCACCCATCTCTGCAGTCCCTGCTCCAGCATCTCCAGGTGTCTGGGAAGAGTCCAAAGGGATGGAATTTCCCACCCAGGGTCCCCAGCAAGCCCCACTTTGGATCTGCTGCCCCCAGTTTTCCCAGTTTCCCTCTCCTTTTCCCCAGGCTGGGTTTCCCCACCCCCAGTGGGTGGGAGCAGCCGAGAGCTCCGCGCTGCCCATCCCGACCTGTCCCAGCTCCATCCCTGCTCCTGCCACGGGCTGCAAGGGCTCGGGAACGGGGCAGGAGCAGTGGGGATGGGGGAGCGGTGATGGAGAAACAGCGGGAGAAGAGGTGGAGGGATTAAGATGAGGAGGAAGAGGAGGAGGAGTGGGAGGAAGAGCTGGGATAGAGGATGAGGAGCAGGAACTGGAAGCGGAGGGACCACGCAGTCCAGCCCTCGCTGTGTCCGCAGCCCTCCCGCCCCTGGGACATTGTCCCCCCATCTCACAGTGACCGCAGAGGGGCAGCTCGCCCCTGGGGTCTCCATCAGAGGGAGTTTTTGAGGGTGTAGGGGAAGATTTTTGGAGCTTGAAGGACTCCAAAGCTAAGCCACAAATGCCCTTTGGGGAGATTTGGGGGGTTGTCCCAGGAGGTTGTTTATTCCCGGAGGAGGGCAGAACACTGGGACACCACCAGCTGGGCAGCTGTCGGGGGCCAGCACCGCCCCCAGTTCCGGGGTCACCGGGTCGTGGCGGAGGAGCTCGGCCAGGAGCTGCCACTGGTCTGCAGTGAGAGCTGGGGGCGTTCACCCAGCACCGCTCAGCACCCCGGGGTGCTGCAGACCCCCAACCCCCTCCCCAAGGCCGTGGCGGTGCTGGGGGAGTTGCCCCAGGCCTGAGTCTTAAGTGTGTCCAGGATGGTGAGCACCGAGTCCATGTGGTGTGGGGCAACAACTGGGGGGCAACCAGTGGGGGGGTGAGGAGGACTAAGGGGTGGGGAGAGGACTGGAGGAGGGGAAAGGCATCCACAAAAGTACCAGAAGCAGGAAGGTGCCTGAATATGGGGGAAAGGGTGGAAAAGGGAGGAAATGATCCAAAAAAAGAGGAAGGGAACCAAAATAAGGGGAAAGGAAACAAAATAAGTGGGAAAGACCCAAAAGAGGGGAAGACACAAAATAGGGGAGCAAGTATCCAGAATAGGGGGAAAAGACCCAAAATCAGAGGAGAAAGGTTTTCGTGGGGTGTCACAGGGTGTCATGGCTTGTCCCTATCTGTGCTGGGGCAAGTGCAGACACTCAGTGCCAGGAGCAGCCACAGAAACATCCTGAGGGACATGGGGACACCCTGAATGACACGGGCCTGGGACCTCAGGTACTTAGGCCACGCTGGGGGTGGGGGACAGGAACATAGGATGAGAGACAGGGGCACATGGAAGGGGACTGAGACTAACAGAGGGGTGACAGGGAACCATGGTGGAGGATGGGGACAGAGGAGAGGGGACACAATGCTACCAGGACACCCAGCAGGGGACAATGTCGCCACACCTGTGGGGACACTGCCACTAGGACACCTCTAGTGACACCCCGCGTGGCACTGATCCTTGCCCTGTCCCCCTGGGGTGCCCTGAATGTGGTGGCCCTGGGGCACCCTGGTGGCTGTCACTTGCTTCCACACTGCTTTTCACCAGCTGAACAAGCCCTGACAACAACTTGTCAACAACCCTCCCACCCTGGTGGGTGGTGACATTTGGCTGGGATATTGCAGTAGTGACAGTGGGGATGTGGTGCATTGGGCAACCATCTTAGCCATGGCTGAGATGAGGTGCAGGTGACACTGTGGTGGCACAGGTTGTGGCATTGATGCTGTTGCAGTTCATGTCCCCACCCATGTCCACGTCCCCTTATGTCCACAGCTAGGCCTGTGTCTCCATCCATGTCTATGTCCCCATGAAAGCCTGTGTCCCCTCATGTCCCCATCCATGACCTCACTGTGTCATTGTCTACCACATCTCCCCATCCATGCATTACTTCAACATCTCTATTTTTACTCTAATTTCAGGACGTTCAAAGGGATGAACAGAAACCTTTTTGTTTTAAGGCCAAAACAAAAAGATTTACGTGTCCCTGCTGGCAGAGCATCCACATGCTTGGCTGGGTGGGAAGAACCCTTTCTGGAGGGGTTTCCACCCCACTGTCTCCAAAATCGTGGGATTTGCCCCAGTCTGTTCCCATTTGGATGTGGAAGATGTGCATTGGCCAGAGAGGATTAAAACAATGTTTTTTTATTGTAGAAGACCTCCAAGGCCACCTAGTGTTGCTTGATGCCACCAGAAGATGCAACAAATGATATTTT